>NC_046658.1:90799740-90811530 GCF_010883055.1 Belonocnema kinseyi | reverse complement strand
CTTTTCATTCTCCTTGGCTATGATGTTTTTGTCAGCTGGTGCCGAAAATTCTATAACGAACATGGTTCGCTTCTCGAAGTCAAGAAGAACCATGTCAGGCCTAGAGTGAGCAACAGAAACAATTCTCGAGAATATAAAGTTCCAGTATATACGGCACTTCCCATTCTCGACAATTGCCTCAATTTCCCTAGGAGCATTTAGAGGAGCGATATTAAGGTGAATGCCGTAGGAGTGACAGAGATGGTAATAAAGTATTCTTAGTACCGCATTGTGTCTTTGAATGTAGGTCGTTCCCGCGTGTGTTGGACAACTAGATAGTATGTGAGGTAAATGCTCGGGGTGTGCGTATATACCTGTTATTTTTGGATCACATGTTTTTATTATATACAGTCGTAGAACTTTTCACCAGTATTTTTATTTGTTTTTTCTGCTACTCATATTCCTGCAAAAAAATTTTTTTCAATTAGAAGTATAGTGAATCAGACAAGCATTCAAATTTTAGAAAACATTGCAACAAATTACACAAGAATACTATCGATCATCAATCTGATATTTTTATGAACACAAAGAAACTAAAATTTTGTTAAACATTTAAAGAAATAGATAAATAACGCAAATATATTTACCATCTATGAGACCGAAGTTTGGATCCTTCAGTGGGAGCGTACCGTCACCGAATTTACATTTCCATGTTGCGGGGTTGTTCGTTGGGCCACCGGGACCCATTATTGTTCTTGGTATGACACACTTTTCTGTTAATCAAAATAATTATCTTCATTAACGATTTATAATCGATGTACAAAGTTTCAAGCGATGCAAATGTAAGAAAATATACAAAACCATTAATAAAATGATTAATGGGTACACTCTAGACAATTTTTTTTAATTAGACTCATAATAAGAAAATAATTTTTGTAGATAATAAAATTTCTTTCAGCCTAAAAAATTGGTTATAAGTTTCGCTAAGCTGCTTTATGTCTTACAGTGAATTTGATTATTTTTTGGAAATTTAATAAATAAAAATTGTTGCCTAAAAAAATTTGAACACTTAAAATTCTTTTTTATTTATTGCAGAATGAGTCGTGACTTTTATAAAGCAATAAAAACGTTTTTTAAGACACTATCAGGATTAGAATAACCTTTAATTTTAAGTTGATTTGTTCAAAAAATTTACAAATCAGTTGAAAATTATATATAACATTACCGACTATCTTCAATTTTTCCACCTAGGCAGCCTTGCATTTTTTGATTAAAAACTAATTATATTCATTTTGAGACCCAAAATGGCCTGGCAAAATCTGTAAAGAATCATTAAAAAATAAAATAAAATGTATTTTATTATTTGTTCACCACAAGGAAAAAATTCAAAAGTTGTTAGTTGTAAAATTCAAAAACAGACTTTTTTGTACTCTAAGCCTCATCTCATACAAGAGAGAAATATTTGGACGCGTGAACTATTGAAACTAAAAAATTTTTCAAATTGATAAAAAAAAATCTGGCAGGGGCTTTTATCTTTTATCTCCTCAAGAAATCATATAATTCACGTAAAATTTAATTCAATTATTTTCAAGAGCTTCAGACAAATTTAAGTAAAATTAAGAAATCAAATCAAAGTTCCAGCTTACCATTTATAAATAAAGCATCATGTTGATTCACAATAAATATAGGCTAGTCTTTCAAAATTTCAATTTTTATAATTATATGAAATTTTTTTAGACTCACCTAGAGTTTTGTCTCTCTTTAGATGCACTGGTGGCGGCGCACATCCAATACTGTGAACAAAATAGCACAGGAAGACAAAAATAAAAAAACGCATGACTGCTCTATTTTAAAGACTTGCAAGTTTTAATAACTGAATATTCCTGCGGTTTTCTCGCTCTATTTACAACTAAAAGTACCTCCACATTTCTTACGAGGACTTTTAGACGTGGCTAATATGATTGCAGTTGATAGACACCCGTGTAGAAATTCAAATGGGGAACTAGTCTGGTTCCCGACCATTCGACCCCACTTAAACTCGGGGGCTAGTCGGGTCATCTGACTAGCCCCCGACCAGTAGCGTTACGGTAGATAAGTCGGGGGCTAGTCAGGTGACCCGACTTATCCTAGTCGGGGCCTGATCATAAATTTATGTAACTAAAATTCCCCAAAATTTGTCGAATATTAATTTTTTTTAAAAAACTTCAGCTGGAAGGCAGCAATGGAAGAGCTTCGCTCTGAAGGAACCGCCATGTTGGTCACAGTAGTCTCTGATCTAGGTAATTATGCTTCGTTACGTGTGGACTGCTGTCTTAAACACTCGACGCGTCATTTCTGTTGCGCGATAGGCGGCACGTCGCGCCCTTGCGAATTTTCTTTAAAGCTACCAGTCCAGAACCGCAAGACTCAATGAAGGTCGTAGCGAAATCTGAACTGTACCGTGCTTAATAGTTTACTACTAGGATACTGCTCTTCGCTGATTAATTAAAAACTTTTTCTCTTTCCAATTTCAACTACATGAAGGATTAGACTTTATTTACATATGGCAAACCTTTCAGATCAATATAAAATAAGCATCTGTACAAATTTAGAGTCTTATGACTTTCGGCAGACGTTTCACCTACATCTATATGTATTTTTCCTACAAAAAAATAAGATTACGTCTTTTTGAAGATTTTAATCGTTGTTTTTATATAAAGTTTATTTTCGTACAAAATTATCAACTTTATAATTATTTATTAAGTATATTTGAGGTGAATTTAACATTAATAAATCTTTTTTCCAAAAAACGGTGTAAAATTATTGTTAAATATATTCTTAGTGTTTTAGGATAAAAAAATCATTATGCGACCAGAGCCTGAAGATTACCTGCACGGAAATTAGTGGACAAAAATGCCCGACTAGCCCTTGACCAACCACCGACCTGGCCCCGACTGAAATTTTGACAACAAAAAGCCCAACTAGTCCCCGATTAGTCCCCGACTGGGTACCCGATTAATAACCTGACTAGCCCCCGATTAGTGCCCGACTTGCAATAGGGCTAAATGGGGTTATTTCCACACGGAGAGTGCACACAGGTACAGATGCAGGTAAAAAACTGGATCATAATGCCGATTTGAAAAATATTTACAACAAAATGACCAAGTTTCTTCCACAATAAAATAATTTAAGCACTCGCTTTGGATATTTTTGTTAACTTATTTGTGAAGAACTAAACATCGAAAACAAAACACAAACTAATCAAATGCATGTATTACTTTTGTATAAATACGCTGATAATCGGCGATTTTGAAGAAACGAATTTGGTAAAAATTAATGAAAATATTAATTTTGTTCTCGAAATTAACAAAAAGGAATTTTAATTAAAACTTTTTAGATTTTATACCAAGTTTATCTTTTGAGTTTTCAAAAAATTTATGATTTAATTTCAATAAAATTTGTATTTTGCTTTCTCATAGAGGTAGTTTTGCAATGGCAACATTTTCGACAATTTTTTAATTCATTTAATCAAACGTTCCTCAATTTAAAAATGTCTAATATAATGTTCTTAGCAACTGTCCGAACGTGCTTTTGTGTGTGGATGTGTGGATTGGGGATGGGTGGATGTCAAACTTTTTTGTGAACACGATAACTTGAAAACGATTCCAGATAAATTTCCCATTAAATTTGGTGGAATTATTTTTACTTATTTTTTATTCCTTGGTTTGAGGCGCATTGTTTGACCTATCATATTAAGACATATTTTTAAGAATAAGGAAATTTTAATCATTTAAATTACATTTAAAATCGATTTTTATAGTCTTCTTTTTTTCATCTTACATTTAAAGTTGATGCGAAAATTTAAAAAATGTGTTGATTGTAGGCAAATCGATTGACTATAATATTAATTCACATTCTTGAAGAGTAAGGAAGTTATTCTCATTGATAAAAGGGATAGTGTTCGACGGAACCTCTCCCTGTCCTTTTCCACATCAAAAAATTACCATTTCAAATATAAAATTTGATTTGTCTTTATATTTTAAAAATGGTTTATATTATTTTATAAGTCTGTATTTATTGTAAATTTCCATTTTTAAATCGATCAAAATAAAGGCTTTAGTTTGTTCTAGTATGTTACAAATCACTAATGCTTCCTCTATGAGAAAGCAAATACATTTGCTAATGGGAAGCAAAGTGCTCGCGAAATGAGCACCACATAATTATAAATACAAACAAATTGCAAACACTCGAGATCGAATTCACAGCTAGTTTGATTGTTCTATTGTAAATATAACCCAGCAAAATAATAGTATCTGATTTTTATTTAATTTAGTCAATTTAAATACATTTTAGAATTGTTTACGTAAGTAAAAACTCAAAAATGCGTCAACAAGTTTGAACTAAATTTTCAAACTCAGAAGAAATCAGTAGACATCCGAAATACTAAAATGTAACAATTTTTCGTACAGATAAAAAACGTAAACCTGTAACAAATCTTCCATGTTTATTTCCTGAGCAAATAAATTTATTAGAATGTCCTTGCGTCAGAAAATATCTTTAAAGTTGGCAAATGTTGGTAGACTCACAGATTACTTTATCTTTAGTTACCACTGCAAACATAGCAGCAAAGAAAAAAAGATTAAATGATGGCACGTACGGCTGTTGTGTAGAAGGACCTCTTCTTTTTAAATAAATATTGTAAAATATGGCATCCAGATCCAAAATCGGGTCAACACAGTCACGTGAAAAATATTTGCAATAAAAATATTAAGATGGTTTCGTTGGAAGAAAATTTTTCTTGTTGAAAACAGCCATGCTTTTCAAATAAAAAAATTATTCATGTAAATTTCTTCGCATCAAAATAATATTTGATTTAACGTATTCATTACTACATTCCTTTGATACAAGTAATCTTTTTTCTCAGTCTATAAATGTATAGGATATCCTGCAGCTATTTTTATGAAGAATTTTTAAACTGAAATATTATATTTTTTTCTTTGTAATTTACTGAATTTTTGATGATTTTGTCAAACTAGCGATATAAAAATTATATTAAAAACGACAATAACAAATAAATATCACAGTTATTAATACATATAATTTCCTTTGTTAACAACTGCATGAAAATTAATTTATTTTTCAATTCAACAATTTATTATTGAATTTCAATAATGCATTAATAAAATACTACATTTCATGCCTTGTATCAAATTTTACGAATTTTAAAATATATTATTATATTTTAAAATAATTTCTAGTGAAAATTACGCTGTTTTCAGGTTTTTTCTAAATACTTTTTTGTGTCAAACATATAAATCTACTTCTTTTCAAATGTATGGTGGATTTTTTATATATGATTTTAAAACTTCGGTGAGATTATAGATTACCATAATTAGACGGAAATTTCCATGTGCATAGACCTTGAAATGAAAGCAGGTTTGACCCCAACGTTGATCTGGATAAGAAATTGCTTTATCCTACTCATTTGAAAAATATTTACAATTTAAATTGCATGTTTTACAGATATTTTTAGGAAAATGATAAACTGGCTAATAACAAAAATAATGAATTTTATTTAATACAATGATTTATACATTTTTTTAATTGATATTTTTCCATTTTTTAAATATTAGTTTCAAATTATCTTAAATACAGCCCTATCCGACTCTCCGTATTTCAGCTATACAAGTTTCGGACCTTATTGCTATGAGTTTCTCCGTGCGAGAAATTTTCTTAAAAACAATACTATTTATATAATGTTTTATAAAATGGAAGCCTAAAATGTTTGCAAGAGTACAAAAGTTTAGAGCGGTTGATTCGAGTAAAAATAAGCATAAAAATTGAGTGGGTGAGGAAACAGAAAAATATTGTGAAGTGCATTGCTTCAAACTGTCAATCTGGCTACAATTCGAGTTGTGATGACGGCGATAAAATTCATTTTTTCAAAGTGCTGCAAAATTTAGTTGATACATATTAGAAAACAATAAATAGGAAAGATTTTTTTGGTAACAGGTGGCCAGTTTGTTTTCGAAAAACATTTTCTTCCCGATGATATTGTCTGGAAAAGGGAAATGAAGGATCCTACTAGAAATGTTATAGCATCAGTATATATAAATTATAACCAATATATTTATAGTACTTTATTCAAATAAAATTTTTAAAAATCAATGCAGAGATACAATTTTCAATTTTAATTGCTTCAATTGCAATTTCCGAATTTTAAACTAAAAATAGCTGTCTTTCCCCGGCTGTGGCTGTTGCTCATCTGGTAATTATATTTGTTCTTCACTTAAATTCCCTTTCGTTCGGGAGGATTTTTTGTTTAAAAATAAGAAAGCAATTAAAAAGAAAGATAAATAAAATTTGTACATCTGGTCTTCGGATATTTTATTGTCATGGAAATCATTATAGACCTATAATTATTTTCTAATCATGAATTTCCTATAATTTTTTTGCGTTTACAGGAATAATGATTGGAATGATTATAGAAAAAATTGTGCAAAAATAATTATAGAAATTAATAATATTAAAATAATTATTGCATAAAGTAGAAGGAAGTATAAATGAATCACTTATTTTGAAAAAATCGCACAATAGTACATAAAATTGACGTATTTAAAGAAGCTTTGTTTAACAATGAAGGTGTAATGAAACTTAAAAGCTATGGGTATATTCTACTTTTTGCAATAATCATTTCAATATTTCAATTTTATTAATTTATATAATTATTTTACTATAATTTTCCCTATAATTAATCGAATAATTATTATTATTAGTAGTCGTAAAGTCGTGCAATAATTATAGTAATTTCATTATAAAAAAATAATTATAGGCCTATAACTTTCTAAGGATTGAAGAGGAGTGCCTACGAAATAAAACCATACTCATAAATTTTATTTCCAACCCACCCTCACCCTTCCCGCAGCCCTCCAAATGTGACCCAAAAATTGTATTTTATTATTGAAATGTAATTATTCATCATTTTTTGGAGTATTACATTTTTCTAAAAATATTATGTAATTATTTAAACAATGATTTATTATCTATCTTCAACATTTCTAACAATTGAACCAGAGATATTAACTTTCTTTTCAAATTAATATACTATGCCACGTTTTTTTGAATAATTACATAATTTTCATACATTTCTCTTAATGTTTCATAAATTTCTATTTGTTTAAACAATCTTTATTTTCTCAAGCAATTCTTTTTCGCTTACTGAAAAAATGAAATAAAATAGAACACATACCATTATGTTTCTGACTGTATAGTGTATAGAAAGAATACGTTAACCACTTTTTAATAGTTTAAACAAATATAATAATAGATAAATCGAAATTTTTTAAACATTGGAAGAAATGTCTCAAAATTATATAATTATTCTACAAAAAGTAGCACAGGATACCAATTTCAAAAAAAGTGGACATTTCTGGGTCAATGTTTAGAAATTCTGAATATAAACAATAAGTAATTGTTTAAATAATTACATAATATTTTTAGAAAAACTAAATTTTCCAAACAATGACAAAATATTGCATGTCAATCAGAACATACGATTATGTTTTACATTTTTTGTGAGTAAATAATTTTTTATATAATTTATATTTATTTAAACAATTAAATATTGTTTTTAAAAACATGGTGAACATTTAGATTGTCCATTAGTAATTATTTGTATGAAAAAGACAACAGAAATTGCGAAAAAGTACCAATAATACGTAAAAATGTAGTTTTCGGATTTAGGGTAATTATTAGGCTATAAAATTAAATCAATTGCACTTATTTCTAAAAATTACTTAAATTGAGAAATAATTATTTCGCATTTTATTTCACTCTATCCATTCTTTTATACATGTAACTAACACTCTAGCAATATTTGCACTAACAGAAATAATGAATTTTGGAATCGAATCATCTTTAAACTTGCTAAATATTTACATTTTTATGTTTTTTTATAGTTTCCCCATTGTATTTCATGTTGAAGTAGGGCCAGGTGCGAGAATAGGGCGTATAGGGCTGCTTAAATATAATATTGCTAGAGTTGGATAGGGCTGCTTAAATTTAATATTGCTTGAATTAAAATAATGAATTCAATTGCTTTCAAATAGTAGTTATTTAACTTTTCTCGACACTGCTTTTATCAATGTTTATTTTCACCCGATTTCACTTTTTTTTAATAAAGTTTTGAAAAGTTTATAATATGTTGAAATTTCCCTGCCTTGAACACTTAAAAATATTTTGCCTAAACATTCTGAAATTCTGTTAAAAATAGTCGGAATATTTCGGCATGAATAGCAGTACTTGAAAAGTACTTTCTTTCTTACATTTTAAAATAAAAAATTGTACTATTTCAAATTTTGCTGTTCAAAAAAATAGTGATTGATTTAAAATTAAGGTAGGTTGTAACTTTATAAACTTCATAAATTAGTAGTACTCAAAGATTATCGGCCTACATAAATTTTATAATTGACTAAACTAACGTCACACTTTTTTCTTTTATAGTGTTTCATAATTAACAATTTCCTAAATTAAAATAAACGAACAACGGATTTTTCTATGCATAGAGGAATTTTTAATACGTTTTTTTAATTAATCCATGACAATTTTGAGTCTTAAATGAGAAAACACTTTTATAAATTCAGTGATTTAATCATTTATAATAATGATGAAGCATAAAATCGATTTTTTCAGTTAATAAATAAAAATCAAGACTATTAATTAACAAGATAATTGTTTAAAAAATTGGTTCATATATCTTAACCTATAGAAAATGTTTTTCAATTTATTGGGATACCCAAACTTTACTATTTGTAGTGAAAGGACCTTAATAATAAAAAAGGCTTTAAAAATTAATTCCAATTAAATTTTTTCTAAAAGTTTTACGATTTTGCTATCTTGTAAATTTAAATATCAGAAATTTCTTTACTTTTTAAATTAGTTCACGGAAAATAAAAATGATTTATTTAAATAAATTTCAAAGTATGATAAGATGTAACTTGTAAAATTAAATACGAATCTAATTTACAAAATAAATATTATAAACAATTTTACAGTATTAATTTGAAATTTTCACATTAGAAACATTCTCATTCTAAATATTAATACTAAACATTAACTCCTCTGTACTGAAAAGACATCACAGAATTAAATAAAAAGTTATATTCTACTATTGCAAGTATATTGCAAGTGGATGTCTTCGTATTATAAGTTGATTGATTACTCTGAAATACTAGTACTTTCCCGCATTGTAGTGAAATACTTTAGATCACACTGCATTACTCTAAATTATCTGGATTGAAAGTGGATTATTTTATATTATATCTGCATAATTCTGGATTACAATGGATTGCTGTGTACTAGAAGTGGATTAAAAACTCTTTGTAATAATCGTAAATCGCCGGATTAAACACAGAATACCTTAAATTACACAGGATTACTCAAAATTATTCAGGTCAAAAGTGGATTAGGTCAGATTACAAGTGGATTATCGTATATTATATAAGTGGATTATCGCTTTAATTATTTTGAATTACATAAAATTATCTGGATCACAATAGAATTATTTCATAGTAGATAATGATTTATTATGGAGGAATGCGAGGATTATTCTGGATTACAATTGTATTACTCCAGATTAGAACTAAATTACTCTAGATTAGTAATGGATTACTTCGTATTCGAAGAAGTTTGATTGCTCCAGTATAGTATAATCGTGGCGGATTACATGTGACTTACTTGGGTTATCCGAATTATTAAAAATTATCTGGATCACAAGTGGATTATTTCGTAGTAAAATTAGTTTATTACACCGGAATACTACGAATAATCTGGATTAAAACTGGATTAATCAAGATTTGCACTGAATTAATTTCGATTACTAGTGCATTACTTCGTATTCGAAGGTGATTGATTACTCCGGTGTAATGTGATTGTTCCGGATAATGTTCACAAGTGGATTATTTCGTAGCAAAAGTGGTTTATTACATCGGAATTCCAGGATTATTCTGGATTACAATTGGATTACTCTATATCTGAACTGGATTACTTCAGATTAATAGAGTTCGAAGTAGATTGATTACCTCAGAATACTCCGGAATACTGAGATTAATCTGGATTACAATTGAATTAATCTATATTTAAACTAGATTACTTTTGATTACTAGTAGATTACTTCGTATTCAAAGGAGATTGATTACTCCGATATATTGGGCTGTTCTAAATTACATGCTTGGCGTATTTGGATTACCCAAATTGCTTAAAATAATCTGGATCACAAGTGAATTACTTCTTATAAAGAGTGGATTTACTACTCCGAAATACTCGGATTACTCTGTCTTAAAAGTGTATAACTCTACTATACAATGAATTACTCGGATTAATCCGGATTGTCAGTTCGAATAAACGACCGGTCCTTCGGATTACCAAAGTTGTTTCCCCCTCTCAATGAAAATAGCCATTCCCAAGAGTTGCAAGGTTAATTTGAAATTACCCATGCAAAGGACCCCACTCATTTTTTAAATCGGTTAAAAATAGTCGGAAAACATCTCAATCGTAACTAAACCGGAAATCACTTACATTGTACAAGCAAGCGCCTTCCGAGGAAAATTGGCTGAACCTAGGCATGTCATGAAGTCTAATGAGTAGATAATGCGTGTGAAACTTATTACTGTTTTCTTAAGATAGTTGATATCCCCTCCTGCTATTATGTTTCAACGTTACGATGAGGGAGTAATTGTTCCTGATGTGAATAGATAATGAGAATAGCTCGTCTGCTTTCGCGCTAACGATTTCGTATAATTCAATGCGCCATCGTTAACGAACTATTTTATGATCCGAGTGATATTGGCTATATGTTATTCCGAGCCCCCTTTCATGTCGAAACTTCTTTAGTTATTTATCGACATTTTTTAGAGTAATAACTATTGATTTTAGCCTCAATTTAGGTAGCTTTTTTATCTATAGAAAGTGGAAGAATTACTTGCTATATTATTTTTTATGATTTTTTGTACATTCTCATCCTAATGAGAGGGTATTGGTTTTATGTAAAAAATTCAATTTCGCAAAATTGATCAGATTGGAATGTGCTTTGGTAAAATTTTTTAAGGCCTAAAAAGAAAAAACAAGTTCGTAAATCAGCTATTTTGGATCAAAGTTAAAAAAGTGAGCGCATTTCCAAAATTTTTGAAACCACGTTTTTTCCTGATATCAAAATTCTATGTTCGGTTATTCATGGTAATCAGAAATTTAAGCAATTCATCCTTATAACTTTTTTCTATAAAAAGAAAATGTTCAGAGACAGAGCATTTTCAAAATTCAAAAAAAACAACTAAAATGAACAATTTAAGCTAAGCAACGCATTATATGAAACAAATTTAAGAGAAAAAAACGTTGATTTTTAAAAGCCCTGCAGGATTATCATAAGAACTTTTTTAATTTGATCGAAAAGTTGAAACTTGAAAATTTTATCGTACCAAAAATAATGAAAAATCCAAAAATTCAATTTTTTGGTCAAACTAAACAAGGTACGAAAAAAATTAATGAGTTAAAATTTGGCGCCATGGAAAGATCTACAAATTTATTATGAATCTATTTTCGACAGGACGCGTATTTTTTGTTTTTAGTAGCAAAAAACAACATTTAAACTAAAAAAATTCAGCTTTTTTGGACTAACGACGCAAGCTACGAAAAAAATTAGACAAAACTTGTTTATCCAAAAAAGAGCTATAATTTTTGATAAGACACGTAGTTTTTGCTTTAGTCGTAAAAAATAACATTCAAAATAAAAATATTACATTTTTTTGTGCACGCTAAACGGACTACCCTCCACCCCCC
>NC_046658.1:90793502-90799640 GCF_010883055.1 Belonocnema kinseyi | reverse complement strand
GTGCAATCGACTCGGGATACTTATAAGATACTACCATGATTTTTTCTGATTTTTTGGTCCAAAAATAAATTAGGCCAAAAACCGGCCTTACCGACCCTCCCCTTTATTATTTATCATTTTTAGATCGGACAAGTAGATTTTCTTTCAATCGTAAAAAACAAGATTAAAAATAAAAAAATTAAATTTTTGGAAAAAGGACAGAAAAGACGAAAGGGGACATCGGATCCTATATAGGATCCTATACAGGTTCCTGCATAGGAACCAATATAGGTTCCTCTATTAGACTCTATGCAGATGCGCAGTAGTTTTTCTTTAATCGTAAAAAACAAGATTAAAAATAAAAAAAACCTTATAAAAACAAGGAAATAAGAATTAGTATGACTCAATTTTTATGCATGTTATTAATTGTAACTATATAAATTTATTGAAATGATACATATTTCAGCACAGCTTAGAATACAATTTAAATCAAAATAAAAAACGAATATTCAAAAAATCATGATAAATACAATTTGTGCTTTATTTTGCAATATGAGAATAAGAAATCACAGGCAGAGTTACACAAAAAATGTACTATATTTGATACAAAAGTGTTGTGTTTACTGTGAAAAGTTGACATTTTGAACAAAATCAAGTGCGAAGCACGAAATACGTGACGAGAATGTTTTCCTTAAAGCGAAAAGAGCTTTAACAAAAGAGAGTTCACAATCACAAAATTATAGTTGTTGATCCGTTGACCTTTGATTTTTTAAAATTTGTGCACGAATACGGGAGAAATGTAAAGACCGAGTGCAAAGTGCGAGAGCCATCAGTCGCGCGCGGTAGGTGCGCTCAAACTCTCGAGCTAACTCTTTTAACAAAAGAGAATTCACACTCACAAAATTACAGTGGTGGAAGTTTTGAGTCTTAATTTTAAAAGGTTTGCGTAAGAAAATATGAAAATATAAAAACGGAGCACGAAGCGCGAGACCCAACAGTCGTGCCCAACTTTGGCCAAGTCAAAATATGTGAATATGTTACAATCTAAAACTGATACATTAGACGTTGATAAGAAATCCAATAAAAAATTTTTCAAAGTGAGAATTCTTTCTTTAGCCTTTGAGTTTTCGAGTTGATAAAAACAAATTTTGATGGACAAATATGTATTATTAGGTTTTCATTAAATGTAGGCGGAAGTTTTTTTTTAGCCTGGGAGCACGTACATTTTGACCTGATAATAAAAAACTTTAGACAGTGATGACCCGTGTCGAAATATAGGTCCTTTTTATATTCTCTATGGTGCTGAATGGATTATTTTTTAGATCTTCTTAATACTCGTCTTCCTTGTTTGATTCTCTTAAGTCTTATTTAATACAATTTTAGTCGTCTTTGAGTCTCTTAAAGATTTTTGAAGTATTTTTCAAGTTCTCAATTACACCTCTTATAATCTCTACAAAATTTTCAGTCCGTTTTTAATATTCTATAAACTCTGAAATAATTTTAAAACCTATTTGGAAATTTCAAATGTAAAATTATTGAAAATAATATTTAAAATTGATTAAAATATTAATGAATAACTATTTTTAAATATTTAAAATGATTACTTTTAATTTATTAATGTGGCAATTCATTAAAATTTACTGGATATCATAGTTTAAGAATATATTTATTTGAATTTTTTTTGTTGACAGAAGATCTCACGAACTCTAATAGCAATAAACACTTTCTATTGGGTGTCAAAAAAACTCCCTTAAAATTTCGTTAAAAAATTCCTTCTGCCTCTGCATCGTAGACATAGCTAAAAATCTCAAAAAACGAAGCACTTCTTCAAAGTTCAAAAAATTTTTTTTGATATTTAAATTATCAATAAAAATAGTTCAAGGCTAGTCGATTTATACATGTTTAGCGATTATTCCGTTATTATATTTTTACCCGTCCTAATTGACTTTAAAGTATCAAGAATTTGAAAAAGATCTACTATTTGGCCGTTTTCTGAAGAGCAAGTGTATTTGTACATATAAAGCTAAACATTAATTATTTAATAATTAATTAATATGTAATTAATTTTAATTAATGTTTTCGCGCCTATTTACCGGATTGATTACCGTTAGCGCTCTTATCAAAAAAATTTTATAATAGTTTACAACAACCAATAATTGTAAAATGTATAAAGAAATTATTTGAAATTTATTTTTGTAATGAAAAAGCTACTTCTTCCTTTAAATTTGAAATTGATTATTTATTTTTAAACTAGTAAAATCAAATAATTATCCTAACTCTCACTTTTTGTAAGTCTGTTTTGTGATCGAAGAATTGTTATATTAATTAATTGTTCGTTGCAAAGATTTACTTGCATATTTCATCATTTTAAATAAACGTTCCGACTGCAACTAATCCGATTGTCGACGACGTATGCAAGTTCAAGTAGCAGACAGGTTTGACATGTTTTAATATTTTGACAAACAGAGGTAAAAATGTGCAGAAATGTGGAATTTTTTAAATTTAATTTCGTTGCCAGAGATGTGCCAGGTGCAGAATTAAGTGTACAAGGACACAATTGTATTCAAATAAAAAGTTGCCTGCAGTGTCGCAAGAAATCGATAAAGGAAAAAGGAACTAATTATTCGTAAGGTGAGGTTAAATCATTTTTTAACCTCCCCTTTCCCCGAAATTAACGTAGTCGTCGGCTAAACACGGATTCTACGATATTTTCTACTTAAATAGATGAATTTTCGGTTAGATTATAGAATAGCTGGTACCACCCTTTACTTCATGGAAATTTTTTTTCCAAATTCAAAGTATTGGAACATGAAATTGAAGTAAATTTGAAGCGATTTGTTCAAAGAAAGCATTAAAATGATTGTTAATTGCATTATTATAACGTGTCAAATATGGGTCTACCCAAAATTTGAATGTGTCATATTCAACTTACCATTAAAGTGTTTTTAGATATTCTTTCCGGGAAAAAGAGTATGTATAGGAAAATTTTTTTAATTTTCAAATCAAATCGAACATATTTTGTGAATTATTTTCATCAGTATAACCAATTATAAAAATTTCATTTGTAATTTTTTAAAAGTTGGAAAAGGGATCTAGGTGTTTTAGAATTTGAAATGACTCTTTCTTTAACAACTTTAGCAACTCTTTCTTCTTTTGTAAGTGAAGTGGCTTATGTGAACAAAACAAAATATGTCAAGATATGTAAATTAACAATAATTTTAATGCTTTCTTTTAACAAACCGTTTCGAATTTACTTCAATTTCATGTTCCAATAGTTTGATTTTGAAAACAAAAATAATTTTCCAGGAAATAAAGGGGGAGGGTAGCAGCTATTCTATAATTTAACCGAATTTTCAACACAAAGAGACGAATTTAAAACCAAAACTAGTTTTTAAGCCAAACGTAGCATTAAAAACCAAATAGATAAACTTTCGAATAAAATAGACATGTTTTCCCAAAAATTGTTTAAAATATAAGAAAATAGTACAATTTTGAAGTAAAAAAGATTAATTTTTTGAAAGACGGTTAAATTAAAAAAATGTTCTTTTCAAATAAGAAAGATAAACTTTCAAACAAAAAATATTAAAATTCAAATATTTGAATTTTCATGACTAACAGACAAACCTTTTAGAAGACATATGAATTTTCATGAAAAAAAGTTAATTTGAATCAAGAAAGATGACGTTTCTACCCCCAATAATTATGAATTTCAAACAAAAATAAAGCTTTCAATCACAAAAGTCAAATGTTTGAGAAAAAAGTGAATTTTAAAATCAGAAAAGTTGAATTTTTTACAAAAAACGATCATTTTCAATCAAGGAAGATGAATTTTTAACAAGATAGTTAAAGTCCTATCCACAAAGTGGAAGTTTTAACAAACAAGAGTAACTATTTACCCAAAAAGATGACTTTTTAAAATAATATTTGAATTTTCTGAGAAACAGTTGAATTTTCAACACACAAGATTCATTTTTTATCCAAAAAGACGACTATATTGTACCCAAAAAGGCTACTATTTTTTAATAAAGAAAATTATTTTCTCCCTAAAAAGACGACTTTTTAAAAAAATACATGAATTTTCTACCAATTAATTTAATTTTTACTTATACAGTATACACTATAAAGTTTAAACCAAATAGTTTAATTTTCTACTAAACTGTTGAATTTTCAAACCAAAACGCTGCATTTCTTAAAAACATTATAATCTTTAACATAAAAGTTTATTTAAAAGCAAATACTTGAGTTTTTAACTGCAATTATGAATCCCTAATATAAAAATTATTTACTTTTACAGAGTATTTCAAAGAAGATTCCGTTTTTACCAAGAAAGACAAATTCTTCACAAAATGTATAAGTTTTATGTCAACCCTTTAAACTTTCAACTAAAAAAGATACATTTTTAAGCAAATAATTATATTTCTGATTTAAAAAGCTAATTTTTTAGCCAAAAATGGAATAGGTTAATTGTCACTTTAAACAATTTATTTTTAACTAAACATATAACGATTTTTTATGAGAATAGTTAAATTTGTAACCAAAGTGATGAACCTTCAACTAAAAAAGTAAGTTTTAACAAAGTATTTGAATTTTTTATAGAAAAAATAACTTTTTGACTACTGCCACGACATCTTAAAGGGCTAACGTAGTTTCTGAAAAGTAACGCCAGGCCACTTTCTTTTACGACTACCCCGTGATCATTTCAATTTAGGGATTAACATAGAAGTCGATTCATTTATTAAAATAAAATTTACGACAAATATAGAAATAATAATGCCTTTTAGCTCTTCTGAGATTTGAGTCCGGCATTGTTTTTTATTAATAATAGTTTGTTCACACTTTCATACAACTTTCTAAAGGTTAATTTAAATGACTGGCATCTATTTTCTCAGACCTTCATATTTTATGTGAATCTGACATTTTTCCAAAAAATGCAAAAGTTACCACTTTCCACTTTTTCGTCTCATTGTTTTCAATATGATTTATGTAATGAATTAAAAATTGATGACGGTGTTAAAATATATGCCGTGTCTAAATTCACCCAAACTACGTGAACTTATGAAATATCAATCTATTAAAATTTATTTGTTAGGATATTAAATATTATTTCAATAAATCTAAAATTATATACTCAGAATCAACAAATTCTTCATGGATTCCCGAGCATCAAGACATTTCGCACGCTTCGAGCAAATCTCAATTCGACAGAATAAATTGGGCGGATTATTGCTTAATATCTCTTAAATTAATTTTTCAGTTAAACAGCATCACATATATGATTTGTGGTATTAATTATATGTCAATAATATATGCTGGAATAAAATGATTCAATTTTCATTATACTATCAGAACTTTTCTTTATAAATTTAAAACAAAAATGTAGGTATTTTTTTAAATAGAAAAAGTTAACATTTACTTGATAAATATTCATTGCTATATGTACAAAAATATTACATCAATCTACCTTTCCAATCAACGAACGAAGAACAAAATTATTATTAAGAATTGAGGGTCCGGATACAATTTGGGGACAAGCGCTCGAAACCGCGAGAAAGTATTGTCCAAACGTCTTGTGATATCCAAATTTTAAAGTTCAAAAAATTAAATAAAAAAACTATATAGGCTTGTAGATAATGACAAGACGGAACTTTTTTCTATTTTGAAGTTTTTCTTTCCGATGTATATTTTCAATAATAAAATTGAAAAAGTTATGAAAAAATTTCGCCAAATTCAATTATGTTTTAAAACATAAATCGTCTCCATTCAGACAAATATTATTGAAATTATTTGAAATTTGGTATACATACGAACTATACCCTAGGGATGCCTACTAAATGAAGAAAAAAGTTAAAAATGTTAATTGTTTAATAATAATTAATTGCAAATGGAGACCTGACGGTGAGCACGTTTTTTTAGCTTCGGTGAAGAAAAGTATCGAGTGAACTTTAAAGTTGAGACAACTTCCAGCGAGAGATTTGTTCCATACTATTGGAGGAAGATTTCTGGAAATTTTTGATCGATTCATTGGAAATTGGCGGAAATATCCATTTTGTAAGAAACCACGCGGCGCCGTCTACGATTGCATTGTTAGCAGATTCAAGCGCTTCCCAACGTTAGTACTCTCGCCTGCACACTCTCCTATAAAGGACTCGTCTTTTCCAA
>NC_046658.1:90766244-90793402 GCF_010883055.1 Belonocnema kinseyi | reverse complement strand
CCGTCATTTCTGATAATTTATCATACATTTTCTTAAACATTTTAACACAAGAACATTAAAATTAGATACTCTCTTTATTATTCCCTAACCTTTTTTACTTGTTACAAATATATTCACTTTTTCTTGACAGATTATTACTTATTAGCGATTTTACTATTTTGTAAAATCTATATAAGTATACATTTCGGTGTAGTTTTTCGGATGAAAAAATCCAACAATTTATCATACATTTTCTTTATCATTTTATCACAGGAAAATTAATATTGTATACACCTTTTATTATTGCTAAATCTTTTTTATGCTACATCATTACACGTGTAACAAAAATTTTAGAATTTATAGAATAATTCAACATTTCAATATGTCAACAGTTGTATTAATTGAAATACTCTAAATATAATTAAGATATCATTCTTCCATTACCTTGTTCCTGCAATCTTTTGTCACATTTCTCTTCCACTTGCTTTCGTCGCGAAGCCTTTTACGGCCTGCTTGAAGTTCTGACATAATTCAAAAACTTAAAAATAACTAGAAACTTCTAATTATATTGTTTTACAGTAACAGAGCAAAAAATATAACATTAGATTTGATCTTATTAGATCACAGAGCGATCTGCACAGTCCGAAATAATTTGGGACACTGAACCCATTTCACAGTGAAAATTTCAAAACAAAGACACTAGACGGTTTGTTTACATTCTTTATTATCAAAAAGAAGGAAACAAAATAAAGGGTGGAACAACTTGCGAAGCACTACTTCTCTTATTTTCAGTTATTTGCTAATTCCCTGAAAACAACGAAATGTCCAATAATATAAAGCAGTCGATTTTGTATAAATTGAGGGAAAGTGCAGGCTTTTTTAATGTTCAATTTTTGAAAAGACGAGTCCTTTATGGGAGAGTGTACAGGCGAGTGTACTAACGTTGGGGAGCGCTTGAATCTGCTAACAATGCAATCGTAGACGGTGTCGCGTGCTTTCTTACAAAATGGATATTTTCGCAACTTTTCAATGAATCGATCTGAAAATCTCCAGAATTCTTCCTTCAATAGTAAGGAACAAATCTCTCACTGGAAGTTGTCTCAACTTTAAAGTTCACTCGATACTTTTCTTCGCCGAAGCTAAAAAAACGTGCTCACCGTCAGGTCTCCATTTGCAATTAATTATTATTAAACAATTAACAATTTTAACTTTTTTCTTCACTTAGTAGGCATCCCTAGGGTATAGTACGTATGTATACCAAATTTCAAATAGTTTCAATAATATTTGTCTGAGTGGAGACGATTTATGTTTTAAAACATAATTGAATTCGGCGAAATTTTTTCATACCTTTTTCAATTTTAGTATTAAAAATATACATCGGAAAGCAAAACTTCAAATAGAAAAAAGTTCCGTCTTGTCATTCTCACCAAGCCCATATTTTTTTTCATTTAATTTTTCGAACTTTAAAATTTGGATATCACAAGACGTTTGGACAATACTTTTTCGCGGTTTCGAGCGCTCGTCCCCTTATTGTATCCGGGTCCCTCAATCTATTGAATATAGGAAATTTATAGTCTACTAAATATTTCTTTTATTCAATAAAATGACATTGTAGTTTTATTCTGCATTCGATACAAGTAAGAAAATGGACGGATATACAATTTCTGTACATTTAATAATGATTATTTGTTAAAAGTATTTGAATTGAAATTTTTTCTCTTTAAAAAAGCGCGTTCTACAACGTATGCAACTTAAAATTAGAAGTACTGAATAGAGGATCTACGAGAATCTAATGAGTATTTCATTACGTCCGTTTTAAGAACTCCAAACATGCAAAAATGGAAATTTGTGCACATTTTGAGAAGTTAAATAGTACTTGCATAATATTGAATTAATCCTCATCAGATCCTCGTAAAGTCTCTGAGGCTAAAGAACTTAAGAGAATAAAAAGAGGACTTATATTTCGACTCGGGAAACATCAAATTTGTAATTTAAAAAAAAAGTCTGGTTGTACTTTCCGCTCTAAAACTTGTTAGTCTTCCGCTTTTTGGTCTGATGCCACTGCGCATGCGCACATGGAGTTTTTTAAAATCTGCGACTCGGGCCCTTATGGAATGCTTCCTTTCATTTTGTTAGGGCGGAATGAAAATGAAAAAAAAATTCTAGTAAATGATATGGCAAGCCGTTTTTCACTTCCAACATATGAAAGTAAAGGGGGATTCAAAGTTTTACGTGATTACATTTGCAAAATGGGAACAGTTCAATTTTCGAAAAAAAGAGGAAAATTAAGTACTCTTTACTAACTTTTGTTAGATTAAAGCTTAAACTCTTATTCAGGAATATTCAAGAGCCAATTTGCACTTTATAACTTTTAATTCCGACTTCTCCAAACCCCTTATATTGCACCCGGGAAATGCTGAAAAAAATGCTAGAAAATGTCGAAGGTAATATTTTGATTTAACATATTTTGCAATTGTTTAAAGAATTTCTATTTTTGTAATTTTTGTTCACCAGCTCTAGAAAAGTTAGTATTGACTGGAAATTATGAAACCATTAATGAATGTTATGCGCAACATTTTTTAGGGTATTAGAAAATTATTTGAATAATTTTTAATTATTGAAACTATTTTTTCGACCAATATATCGTAAAAAATTACAATTTTCTAGAAATAAATGAGAGTTTTTTAAATCTCTTATACCATGCTCCTTATTATGCATGTTTTTATATCAGAACTTAAGCACTAACTGTTTGAACACTAATTACTTTTTAAACAATTTTCTTCAATAAGTTAGAATTAGTTATTATACTATATATCAATAATCAGAATAATCGAAATAATCGAAACTAATAAGCGAAATAGTGTAGGAGATTCGAAGGAACTAGAATTTTCTTTATCCTCCCTATAAAAAGTTGCAAATTCTAATACTTGTTTAAATAATTTCAAATTGTCTTTCTCTGCAAATATCGCTCTCAATATTCATTAGCAGAGTCATGATTTTTCAAAAAATACTACTTTCTCACAGTCTAAACAAATAGAAATTGTTTAGATAATTAAAAAATATCAAATTGTATACAAAGTGTTATTTATAAAAAGTCAATGAGAAGTACAAAAAATAGTATTATTTCCATATCTATTGTTTAAATTTTAGTTTCTGCTTATATTTACCATGATTATCCTAAACCAAAGTGAATAAATAAATCAGGAGGAATGGAAACGAAGGCAAACTTTGAATCCCTTTATAAAGCATGTATGCAAATCTTTTAATTAAAAAACAAAAAGAATTTTATATAAATTTCAAAAACAATTTAGAGAGATTAAATTATAGTTAAGATAGGATGATTAATTACATTTAACAATTAGTTTCCATGAATATTGCTTTTTTCGTTTTTTAAATTATTTTCTTGAATATTTCTACTCTTTTAGTTTTGCAATTCCTGAAGTATTTTGTATTGCATATTTGGTTTCAGTCTAAAGCCAGAACTCAAGGAAAAAACATCCTAGTTCCCTCATGGGTTTCGACTTTTTAAAATCTTTGTTGTTATTGTTTTGAAAAGGGTGTTCAAACTGAAACTTTAACATATATTTTAACATGTTTTTTATGGATCTTTAACAAAAAGTAAATGAAAAGGAACGAAAGGAAGAGAATTTGTACGTTAACTTCTTTTTATTTCTTCTTTTTTTATTGTTTTTAATTGACACATTTGCAAGTTTTCCAAATTTGATTCTTAGAATCATCGCGTTTTTAATTCAATTTATTTGCAAAAATAAACAAATTGCAATTTTGTTTAAATCTCTATCATAACTTATATGGTACATCTGCCGTGATTTGAGAAAACACCGTTAACTGCAAAAAATCGAAAAGTGAGTTTTTCATATCGTTGGAATCATGAAGAAAAGATGCACCTGACTATTAAAATAATTTTTTCAAATTGTTGATAACTTTTAGAATAATTAATGTTAAATTTTGGAAAAACGCCGTTAACTACAAAATTTGGCGAGTCGTGATTTGGAATCAAATCACGGACAAATTGGCTCAAATCATGGAGAGCTGAATACGTCACAGAAAAATTCGAGAAAAAGCCGCAATGGGCAGTTACGGACTTTACTAAATTATCGGGCAGTGATCTCGAGCCTTCGTGATTTCCAAGAAGTCCGTTCGTGCTTACACCGTTCTCCGGAATCATGGAACCTCGAAAAAAACGTCTGTGATTCGAGAAACACCGTAACTGCATTTATTTTTAACTGCGAAATTCTTTTGTTGTGAACGGCGTTTTTTCAAATCAAGACAGGCCTATTTCTGAGGTCCGTGAATCGAAGAGAGCCGTAACTGCCCGTTACGGCGTTTTCTGAATTTCAGCATCCCAATCAACACCGTTAACTGCATTTTAGATAATTAATTAACATTTTTTAACCATTTTTGTTGCAAAAATGAAAAGTTTATATGCAAATTAGTCAAGAACAACAAAAAAACTGTAGAAAATAAATTAGAATCCGCGATACACGCGAGTAAAGATTGGAAAAGTTTTCGTCGATTTTCTCGGCTTCATTTTGCAGTTAACGGTGTTTTCTCAAATCACGGAAGATATGCTCAATAGTTTTAAAAGCATTTCAATAGTCTTAAATAATGTTTAGAAAGTAAATTTTAATCTCAAGAAATCAGATAAATGAAAGAAGTGAAAATTTATATGTTATATTCCTTTCCAAATAAAATGTTAATGCTACGTAAAAATGAATTTCCATACAGTTTATCAATTGATAATCAAAACATTTCTCGTTTAATATATAAGTAACTTTGGACGTATCTTTTTTTACAAGACGAGATTAGATCTTCTAGTTTTTCTTCTTTTCCTGGCTTCCAGTAAATAATCTCAGACAGAGATGTCGCGAATATGTTGTACGTTGATCCTAGTGGATGATGTAGAAAAGGGATTGTCCCAAGTAGAGTAAACCATAACTCAGCTCAGTGTCAAAAAGCGGGAGGGCCTTGAAATGAGAGTAAAGATAGTAAGAAGAAATAAGGACCTGTGACAGAAAAGCTTTGACTTCTATTTTCTGCATGAAACATTCTCTTTTTCGACGAATGTAAACACTTCCACTGGTGTTTCACAAGTTTTTTTCCAGTGTGTATTTGTATCGCGACCTAAAGATTCAGTAGATAAAGTCATGCATGCTCAGGCAGCAAGCCTAACCCGGGAAACTGAAGGTACAATCGTGAAAAAAGTAAAAGGAAAGAAAGAGAACCGTGGTTAACAATTCCATGAATTTAATAATTGTCAGATACATAATTTATCCGTTAGTTTTGAGCGAATTGCATTACATCTTCATTGCTCCCTTGGCAAACAGATATCGCAGCAAGTGATTGGGAAGGTTTGGAAATTACCAAGCCCACTGTACCATCATCAACCGTTATAACTGTTTATTTCTTGGTTTATTCGAGTTCTTATTTAAGATGATTCCAGATGATCCTGAAATTTATTTTAAATTTATTTTTATACTTTCATAAACGCGAAATGACATTATTTTAAGCTAGCGAAAATAGCGTGTTTATAGCAAGATTCTTGTTTCGATTGTCTAATTATGAAATAGTTATAAATACTTACATTAGAAGCACTATAAAATTTAATAAAATATGCTTTTATTTTTATTACTTGAAGTTATTTTATGTCTTAAATTCCAAATTTTGAACATTAAATTTATAAATGAGGGTAAGCGAACAAAACGAAATAAAGTCACTTTTTGAAAAAATGGAGGTAATGATTGTTTCTTTATGTTTGGAATATCAACAATGTGATTATCAAACTTTAGTCGGCCCAAAACTATTTTTCTGTCTGTTTTAAAGTGCATCCATTAAAATGAATAAATTTCTAGAAAAATTTTAATTTCCAATTGCAGATTCATAAGGTAAATAGATCAAGCTTATTAAACAGTCACACACTTTTATAATTCATAAATACTTTTCAATACCTCTCTTGTAACATATAATGGTACATAAATTTAGAATTATATTTTTACATTCTCATTCATGAGAGTGTAATGTAATCGTCCAAATTTTCGATTTCTCTGTCTGTCTGTATGTCTGTATGTATGTCTGTCTGTATGTCTGTATGTATGTATGTCTGTCTGTATGTCTGTATGTATGTATGTATGTCTGTATGTACGGTTACCTGAATGTTTTAACCACGCTAACTTTTGAAGAATTTGTCCAGTCGAGTCCGCATTTCATCCACTTCTAAAGGTTCCCAAAATGAAGATTAAGTTCGTTAATCAAACATTTCCAACTAAAAATAAAAAAAACTAAGAGCATTTTCAAAATTTTGATTTTTTTTCTAATTTTATAAATTTGTGTCAAAGTTTCTTATAGATCGGCAAAAGACTTGCAAATTATGTAAATAAAATGTTTTATTTTAATGTAAATTAGAAAAGTTACATACTTTTCAAAGATTTGAAAATTTTCAAAAAATGGAAAAAATTATTTTTCTCATGTATCCAAAAATTTGATTCAAAATTTTCACGCGATACTAAATATATTTCAAAACTGTTCTAGACGAATTTTTCGATTAGCCCACAATTTAAAAAATTAGAGCATTTTCAAAATTTGAAATTTTTCGATTCAAATTATAGAAATTTTTGTCAAAGTTTCTCATAGATGGATAAAAGACTTGAAAATTATCCGAATAAAATGTATAATTTTGATGAAAATTAGAAAAGTTATATACTTTTCAAAAATTTTCAAAAAGGAGAAACAATTATTCTTTTCATAGATCCAAAAATTTAATTAAAAATTTTCACTAGATACCAAATATATTTTAAAACTATTCTAGCCGAATTTTTGATTAGCCCACAATTTAAAAAATTAGAGCATTTTCAAAATTTTCAAATTTGATGAAAATTAGAAAAGTTATATACTTTTGAAAATTTTGAAAATGATCAGAAAAATGGAAGAAAAAAATTTTTTCTTAAGAATTAGGAAATTTCATTTGAATTCATCACAATGTATCAAATATATTCAGAAACTATTTCAGTTAAGTTTTTCAATTCGACAAAATTCAAAAAGTTAGAGCTTTTTCAAAATTTCAAAAAAAAAGAGTTTTAGCCATTTTTTGCATTCGATAAAACTTCAAAAAGTGATATGCTTTTCCACATTTTGAAAATTTTCAAAGAAAGGAAAACATTTTTTTTAATAGATTAAGAAATATCAATCCAAATTTCTACTTAATATAAAATATAAGTTTTTCGAAACTATTATCATGAAATTTCTTAATTAGACAAAAGTTCCAAAAGTTAGATCATTTTGAAAAATATGCAATTTTGGTTTTTAAGAGATCCATAAGTTTAAAGCGTTGGTTTTAGTACGTTTTAATAAGATTTACAAATTATCTTGAGGAAGTTTTTTTATTGAACACAAGTTATTGAGCGCGAAGTGCGAGTTTCGCAATGAGAATATAATCGTCAAAGCCGTAGGTGCTTAAGAACCTCCTTTAAAAAAAATCGAAAAAAATTCAGTTAAAATTTATGGTTGTAATTCCTCGGAAGTTTAAATCACAATTTTCGATTTAATTTATAGTATGCACGATATTTGAAAAAATTTAGTTAAAGTGTACGTATGAAACGTACGAAAACGAGCGCGAAGCTCTAGAGCGTACCCCCAGACGGAAAAAATATACCAAAATGTCCAATGAAATAATGATAAGCAAAATATTGTTACCTTGTGTCACAATTTTTTCTTAAATTCCCGAAATTTTAACACTAAGTTACAAAATTCTATTATAGTCATTATTATATTCATTATCTTATTCAAATACAGGTATAAGCATCAAAATATACCAAGCTTAACCAGGGTAGCCACTGACCCGGGTAATTTCCAGTATTTCATAATTCGTGATTTTGTAATTCTTGAAAGTTCCCAACTAGAAATTTTATAATTTTCGAAATTTTTAGAATGATTAAACTTTAATGTTTCACAATATTTCTCAAAGTATTTGAAATTCTGCAATTAGGAATGATGAAAATGGCAGTGACTTTTAATTTGACTTTTAGTTAGAAAATCTATCCAGTCGTTTTAAATGTTAATTTAAAGTATATGATGCTTATTAATTATACATTTATTGTTCTTAAAATTTCAATAATTTTAATTTTAAATTATAGTTTCCAATGTGAAATTCTAAAACAATTTAATCTCCGAGGCCTTGAAACTAAAGTTTTTTCTTAAATTAACTTTCAGATTAATTCTTAAAGGTTTCGAATTTTAAATGACACAATATTGTAGTTTTCGATTCAAATAATCAAAATTTCTAGTGCATTTCGCGATTCAAAATTTCATATTAAAAACCTTGAAAATCAGTTTTGAATTTAATAATTTTGGATGTAAATGTAAAGCAATTTCGAATTAAAAAGTAAAAAAATTTCAATTTCAATAAATGAAGTCTAATCATAACAATATTGTTTTGTATTTCTTATCTTAAATTTTTATTTTCAATGTAAGATCTTATAATTTTCCAATTTTTATTGAAGATTTAAGCAAATAAATAATTGAAATTGAAAATTTGCTATAATGAATAATAATTCTGAAGAAAGATTTCAAATAAAAAAATTAAGAATTGAGTTTAAAATTTCAAAAAAATTAAGCTACATTTTAAATTTTTTCTTTCGTTGGGTTTAATTTTCAAATTAAAATTAAATTAGCTGAATTTGCATAAGTATAACTAGGAATTTAACAATTATTAAATTTGAAACGATTTAAATTTAATTTAAATAATTGAAATTTTTAAGGGTTTGAGCAATTTTTGATGACGAAAAGTTTTTTCAGTTGGAAATGAAGTTCTTATTCTTTAAGTTTTAATGTACCAGACTATAACTTTTTTATCTTAACGCTTTCCACTTAAAATAAATATTTATTTTTAAGTTTTTTAAAAATATAATTCAAGAATTTTTTCCATTTTAGACAAATTTGTCTAACCAGCTTTAATGTCAACTTAGAATTTTATGATGCAAGAACAATTTTTAATTCTGGAATTTCAGAAGATATGACTTGGAAAGATTTAATTTATTTTTCAATATCAAATTATCAAATTTTGATAGCTTTGAATTTAAAATTATACAAATTCAAAGGTTTTCAATCTTTAAATATTCAATTTTGAACGCTTCTAATTATAAAGAATACAATTATTTCAGTACCTCTGAATTTTAAATTACCCAATTTCTAAAATTCGAATCTTAAAATATTCAATTTTTAACGTTTTGATATTGTCCTATTTTTGAAATTTTAATCTTAAATCATACTAGTCTTGTTATTTTTCAATTCAAATTCAAATAGTTTAATTTTTAGCGCTTTGAGTTAGAAATTAAACAACTCGTCTTTTTTTTTAATTTTTCAGACTCTGGCAATTTGAAATGGTTAATGATTAATACTTGTTTGAAAAGATTAATATATTATTTAAATATTTGTCCAATAACGAATTTTTAAATTTGAATATTTTCATGTTTAAATAGAAACACAGAGATGTGAACTCGCGATTTGCGCGCGTGCATTTACTGCTTGTGTGTAATAAAACACATCTCTGTATTTTCCTTCATTGGGCACAAAAATTTCCTTATCCTACTTATTATCTGATTTAAAGTCAATCGATTTCTTGCAAAAAGGTTAGCTGATATTTATTGGCTGCTGCGATTGAGAATATATGGGAAAAAACTGTAGATTTCGCAAAGAGAGTTAATTTTTTATAAACCAGGAGAAATCACGAATATTTACCGGGATAACCGGGAGACGAAATTTTTTAAAATAATGGCAACCCTGTTAATGTTTGAGACGAAAGATACATTAAATATCTCTATTGAAACAAATTCGAAAGCCTTGTTGTTTTTCTTTTGAAAACTTTCAAGAAAAAAGATGCTGAAAAAAATGAGATTTCAAATCGCAAGTCACATTGGATGTTGCAACCTTCATAGTGTCCAGATAAGTATCATGTACTCTATAGCGAGAGAATGACAGTGACTCATGGACGAGGAATGAGTTATCTTAAGCACACTTTAGCTTTGGCATCTTACCAATGCAAGCCGAATGGCAATATTACCTCGCGTGACTTTCACTGTCGTTTCGTTCGTTGTCCATTCGAGAGTAAAAGTGCCTGCCTTCCTGAGGGGCGTCCTAAGGTCAGCCAACCTCGCAAAAATGGAAAAGATCATTCTCGATCCGAGAGTTTAATTGCTGAAAGTAAACCATCGAATTGAAGACATAAACATGCCAACTGGATAATGAACATACAGACAATTTTACAGCATGATCCAAAATAGTTTTTTACGATAGGATTTAAAATATAAAATCTTGATAAAATTATAGAAGCTTGCGTTCCCTTATAACTTGACATTAAAGATTTTAAAACTAATTTTTTTTTCAACATCACGAGAATATATTAACTCTTAATTGTCACTCGGGGTCCATTGGACCCCATGCTTTTTCGATCGCAAAATTTTTCTATAATGCCTGCTTCCTTTTTTGCATTTTTTTCACTATATTAACCCTTAAACTGCCAAAACACCACGACCGGTACACTGCTCTTCGAAGGCCAATAGTTAAGACTGTTTATTTATTTATTTATATATTTATTATTCCAACCTGCAGTTTAAACAAAAAAAAAAGTGATTTTTCGTGCCTATTTTTTTGTGATCCATTTTTCAAAGTTTTTCTAGTCTGTAATTATTCTGGGACCCCACTAACAGGTGGAATAAATATCTAAACTTTGAGAATCCATGATTCAAAGATCGATTTTTCGTTTTAGTATTTTTAAAATGGCGTCTTAATGGCAAAATTTTTATGAAAACATTCATGAATTTTTTTACAATAAACGATACTCTTTTAGAAAAAAAATTTTAAGAGTAAAAAGTTCTTGCAATTAGCCAAGGAATACGCATGAATTTTTCCGAAGCGTTTTGAGCACTTTTAAAAATTTTGCATATGAAAAATTTTGGCAAAATTTTATTCCAAGAATTTTCGAGTACATTTCATTTTTCCGAAAATTTCAAGTTCTTTAATCCTTTTATAGAGAAGTGCTTGGGATGAGGCAATTTAAAAAAAATTGACTTTTTCCCACGTTTTTCACAATTTTTCAAAAATACTGAAAGGTTTTATTCCTCGTAAGATGTTCAGCACCTGCAACCTTTTTTCGGATGCCAAACTGAATGGTTCGAGCCAAAAAAATTCCACTTTTAACTTATTTTTAATAAAATATGGTGAATAACCTCTTCAAAACAATCAAAAAATAGTTTTCTCAAAAATGGCCCAAGATATTTTTTTCTTTTTGGACTCAAAATTTTCCTGGGGCAACCCAGAAGTACATTTAGAAAAAACTGGCATGTGCAAACCCTTTTGATCACTTGGATTTAATAAAAATTGCAACCTTTTGCTAAAAAGCAAGTAAAAACAAAAACTCTAAATAACAACTGTTAAATAAACAATTTTAACCTAAATTATTTCTTCTATAGCACACTTAGAAGCTTCCGTCGAGATTTATAGAAATCAAAAATAGATATATTTTTCTCGATTTTATTAATCATTTTTAAAATTGATGACTTTTGAGATTGATTGTACATCTTTAATAACTTAGATTTTTTTCGTACTTTACAAAGATTGTATAGGATTACAGGATATTCACAAGATTACATAAATTACACGAGGTTACAAAATAATACATGAGATTACACGAGATAACATGGGAATTCAATTAAAGAACGCAATTAATCTCAGGACTAATGTAGAAATGTAATTGTTATTTCACATTTTTCTTAAGGCCTGTACTTGATTGAACAAGCAAATGTGTGTTTATTTTATTTTTATCTCTAGGAAATTAATACATGGTGAGGTAAACATCCCAGCAATCGTAGCGTCAATTTTCTGCCTTTTTGTCTAATTTAAATTAATTTAAATTCCATTTTAAACTCTAGAATCCTAAATTGAGTGACTTAAATCACTTAAAATGTAACTTTTAATATATTTTTTAACAATATATAAATATTATAACCGAATTTCACAATTATTGGGCCGTCACGTTTGCTGGAGTATTCACCTTAGTTGCATATTTTTAAATTATCTTTTTTCTTTGTGAAATTGAAATTTAATTAAAATCTGTCTGTAATTACAAAGATAAAGTTTGTTTCAAATAAGTTACATTTTTTGATAATTTTCAAATTTTAAAAAGTATACTTTTTAGGTTTTTTTTTTAGAAAATGAGCTGTTGCTTGTTGATTGTAAATCCCGAAGTAATGCCTAGCCAACAGTTGTTTTAACAAGGTTTTCCATGCTTTACAAAAATATTTTATGACTTAGGGAAGCTACATGAGAGCGCACACCAGATTAAAAAATTTATTAACCCATCCTTTGAATTCGAGCTTAAATCCTTGTCGGATGTACCACAACTTCACTACTGTCTAAATTTGATTTAATAAAAATTCAACTGCTTGAATTATTTCTTAGAATTTCACCTAATAAATCAGTTTTTTAACTTAATTAATTGAAGTAGTACAATATGTTCTAACAGCCTTACTCTGTAACAGTCGGTTATACCCCCCCCCCCACACTTACAAGAAAAAGTGAAAAAGGATTCAATTATATCGATATAATGTTCTTCGCAGGTCAAAGTTCGTTTAAAACATACGAAATGGTAAGATTACAACATGTGTACTATAATAAATTAAACATCAGTTTCTTTAAACACCTGAAATTGTAAATAAAATTATTACATTGAAAGAAAAAGGATAAATTCTTAAGCAAATAATTAAATCTTCAGGCAAAAAAAGTAATTTTCAATCAAGAATATTAATTTTCTGCCAAAAAGACGAATGTTTTCAAAACAAATGAATTTAAAACCAAAAATGGAAGATTTCAATTTCTAGGTGGAACAATTAATTTTTAACTACAAAAAATTCATTTTTTAATTTAAAAACATTATTTTTCAATGAAGTAGATGAATTTTCTAGCAATGATCTTAATTATCTAAAAACAAAATTTCAACAAAATACATGAATTTATAATTAAGAAAGTCAAATTTTGACCTGAAATAAAATACCTATATTTTCATTACAAAAATTAATTTTTGATAAAACACAAGTTAAATTAGCAACCAAACCATTTACAACTAAAATCAAAATTTTTCAAGCAGAAATTTGAATTTTTAACGAAGAAATTAAACTTTCCATCTAACGCTTAGATTTTTAGCTATAAAACCCTTAAATTTGCAACGAATCTTAAACAATATAGTTAAATTTTCATCCGTGAAAATAAATTTTTCTACCAATATAGTTATATTTTCAACAAAATAGTTAAATTTTTAAACAAAATCATCCATTTTCAACGAAGAATATTATTTTTAACAAAATTCATATATTTTCAACTAAAGTAGATAAATTTTGAACAAAAATGATGAATTTTTAACGAAAAATAGTTATTTTCAACGAAATAAATGTATTTCGAACTAAAATAGATCATTTTGAACAAAAAATTATATAAATAAATTTTCAATTTATAAACTTCATTTTTAACCAATAAAAATAGTTAAATAATACAAAACAATTACAAAACAGTTAAATTTTTAACCCAAATTATGAATTTTCGACGCAAAATATTAATTTTCACCAAAATACATTCAGTAGCATCAGCTATTTAAAGTACTCCACATATCCTCGATTGCCCTGGATTACAAGATAGTCACTAAGATTATCGAAATTACTTCGAATTACCTCAATTACACAAGGATTGCATACCTTACATCAGAGGTGAATTACACTGGATCACCTGGATTATCTGCATTACTCCAAAATATTCTGATTATAAGTGGATCACTGCGAATTAATTTTAGATTACAAGTGGATTACATTGGATTTCTCCAGATTCGCTTTCCTCTACAAACTCCACAATGTTATAAAATGCACTTTACAGCAAAAAGAATGTATCTTAACTAGCTCAACATTTTTAATAATTTTGTTAAGCTGATGTACAATATAATAGCTCTCATAAATATTTAAAAGAATGCAATCAAAGTTTCGCAAGTGTTTTCTACTTGTCTCTTTTGGATTTTTCCTAGAATAAAGAAATAAAACAATAAAATATAAAATTATGAGTGACCTGGTTTTCCCAATATGTTCCGGTTAGTCCCGTTTTAGAGTATATTTATAAATTACTAATAGCAAAATGCAATGATATATGTTTCAAATTCTGGTTACTGCATTAAAAAAGATGAAAAGTAACTTAAGTAACTTTGAGGAAAAAGTATAACGTCGGAGAGTTTTCCTTTTAAAAGTACTAAACCTTTCCGGAAAGCATCGAACCTTATGGTGTACCAGGAGAAAGAATCAATTCTGGTAGTCTCCTTTTGAAGCCAAAAACTTCTTCCAGCAAACCTTCCACTTTCGGAAGCACTTCTTAACGTCACCTTTTGGAATGACTAAAAGCTGCTTCGTAACATTCTATTTTAGGGATTAATTATATTTGGAAACAGCCAGAAATTACAGGGAATCAGGTCAATAATGTATGGGGTTACTGAAGTTTTGCAAGGCCACTAACCCAGGCTCATTTCCAAATCTAGACATAACCCTCAAATAATACACTAGTGCAAATTCGCACCAACAATATTTTTTAACGGGTCCCCCCCCCCCTCCGATAGATAGAAGGGTCTCACCCTCTCCTCCACGTTCAATATGTTTGTTCCTTACTGAGTTATACACAGTCAGGCCCAGCGTCATTAGTCATTAACTTTTTGTAACGTTCGTTTTGGAAGTTTCGCTTGATGCGAATTCGCACTAGTGTGGTAGTTTATGCTTGCAAGATGACTGCTTAGGAAAAATTGAATTTCACCAGGTACTTGTTTTGTTTTTTCTTGTTACATTTTCTGTAAAGCTGAGTAATTTTACATGGCAATTCTATTTTTTTGACTTAAATTCACCAAACATTATACCTACGTGTTAAAATTTTCAAAAAAGTTTGGGAATTTCACTTATCGAAGAGCAACTGCAACGTCGCTCACAAATACAAACCATGCGCCAAATTTTAAAGAGCTTAATTTTCAAAATTTTGAAAGTTGGCTCACCAGCGCCACAGTTTTTAGAATTGATTCACGAAGAAACGAAAGTCAAATACGCGTTTTGTTAGCCTAATGCTTATATGTGATGCTCACTCTATAATATTATCTGAATATTATTAATTTTTAACAATCAACAATATAATTATGCACAAAGTTTCAGATATTTTAACGTGTTTTCCATTCTAGATGAAGTACTAACTGATTTTTCCCTGCTCCAAACATACCCTATTTTCATTCAACCATACAAAATATTACACTTTTATTGTATGTGCAATTAGTATTTTTTCTTGAAAATATGTACTTTGACCTTCAATTTAAAAGAAAAAAGTACGCTTTTACAAATTACTAAAAAAGATGGTGATTTTTGTAAACAAAATGACATTTCAGGAAAGTCCTTCTCATTTTCTTATTTTTTCTGTTTTAAAATTTGTTAATACATTTATTTTGATTACCGTTGCATTTCTCAGTAATTTTCACCCCAAAAAATTTATCTTATAAGTTATAATTGCTTTATTTATGCACGAATTATTATCATTGAAAATTTCGAAATCCCAATTCGCACTAGTATGGTATATACGTATGCGCAGATGGAGTGTGGTCTTTGACGGTTAAAATTGTCAAAGATATACTTTTTGGAATCCCGAAGTCATTCTCTATCTTTCTTGCTACTTAAAGACGATTCCTATTAATTAACCCTTGCACTCGTTCTCCACCTTAAAGTTTTTGACTGATGTAGGCCTCTCAGATTCATCACCATACACTTTTCTAATCATAACGATGGTCTCCAAACATTAATGACCAAGTCTTCGACAAAATTCATTGAAAACTCTGTGCTTGGTGCGTTCCGTCATCTTGAAATACGACACGTACATGGTTAGACGTTTATGCAACTGTGTATTCCTCTCGATTAAAAATTCGCAGATCCGTCTCACTTATTAAGGGTCCTCACAGAGGTCCCCCCTGAATGGTCAACACCTGTTTTTGGCAATAGCACAACTAGGTACTAACTTAGAGCATAATAGCGGATACTTTCTGGACAGACCTCATAGTTGGAAATCTAAATTTCTTTTCTATAAATACACTTATATATTACCAATAAGATGTAATTTCTGAATTAAAGACATTATTTATAATTCAGTCTATTTATTCATCTACATATACAATTTTCTTAGAAATTTCCCAGAGACTATCAAAGCATCAACCGAGGATTCCTTGATTGGTCACACAGTATGCGATCTCATCAGTTGTAACTTACGGATCGCATCCCGCTGTGAATTGCGTCGGGCAAAATTACAGTGTAATTGCACTGACAACACTGCTTTGAATTCAAAAGTACTCGTCAACGATCCATGAAAAATAATTCTTTATATCTCATTGTATGCCCAGTGATATTATAAAATAACGACACACGAGGGCATTACACCCATCTATATAGATACAGACGAATAAGTAAATTTGCTGGAATTAATCATTTTTAAACTAGTAACTGGTAATTAAAATTTTGGTTCTCATTACGCAGCTGTATTGGATTACACAAAGCCAATATTTGATATATTATTATTAAGATTTTTTTTTTATTTCTAGAATCTAACAATTAAAATTATCAAAGTAGATAAAAATCTTCTGAAATTTGGTTCAGAGGATTTCTGAATCAATTATTTCATTTCAACTTCAGAATTTTCAACACTTCTTAATTTAGTCTTTCTAAAAAAATAAATTTGAGAATTGCACCGATATGTATGTATTATTTATTCAAGTGTTTGGTTTTTAATTTTTTATTCCGTTAGATATGGGGCCCTTCAAAAAGTACGTCATACTGCCTGGGGGATTTTCCACTTTTTAGTATTATTTAAAAGAATTTCGATAATATACCTAGAATGCAGTTTCTCTATTGTTATCTAGAAGTTAATTCTCTTTGGTTCTATTATATTATTTTTGGTTCATAATTCATCTCTTATCATTAAAAATTCGATTTTTTGGTTGATGATTGAAGTAATTTGTTAAAAATTAGTTTTCTTTTTTTAAAAGAAAATTTCTAATTAAATATTTAACTGATCCATTATTGGTAGGAAATTGATAATTTTTAGTTAAAAACTCATAAATTTTGTTTTAAATTCGCTCTTTTTCCGAAAAAATCAATCTTTTTGATTCAAATTTTAACTGCTTAATTCAAAGCTGAACAGCGTTGTTAAAAAATTATTTTATTAGCTGAATATCCATATTTTTAATGGAAAATAACAATATTTTGTTAGATAATTCATTGTTCTTTTTTTCGTTCAAATTAAATTTTATTAACTGTACATTCAACTATTCCATTTCAGGTTTAATATTTACCGCTCTAGTTTAAAATTCAATTGTTTGGTACCAAATTTATTTCTTGGTTTGCAAATTCATACTTTTGGGTTGATATTTTAGTCACAAATTCATAGTTTCGGGTCAAAAACTTCCATTTTTTCATAGAGCCATCTGTTTTATTAAAAATTATTCTTTCTTCTTTGTGAAATTTAAATGTTTTGTAAAAAAGTATTTTTTAGAATTCTTCATTGAGGATGAAAATTGATCTATTGAATTCTACAATGCTGATAAGCTTATAATTATTTTGTTGCGAATTTAGCTATGTTGTTGAAAATTTATTCCTTTGGACTGGAAATTCAACAGTCTTCTGAAAAAAGTTCATCTTTTCGGCTTGAATATTAAGCAATTTGTTCAAAAAAAGCAACTGTTTTTGTTTCAGTTATTTCTCTATTGTTTAAAAATTCGTCATTCTTTTTGTTTTAAAACTCTTTTCGTATGCTAAGAAGTAAATCTATTTGGTTCAAATACACTATTTGATTGTTATGAATATAACTACTTTGTTGAAAAATAATTTTCTTTTAAATTTAGATGTGTGGTTGAATATTAGTCTTTTACATTCGAAAATTCTATTTTTTTATTTAAAATTAAACTAATATGTATAAAATGCAATTTATTGGGGTAAAATTTAGTTTCTAAAATTTTTAATTCAACCATTTAGATATTTTTTCAATTATCTTATGAAAAATTCGTCTGTTTCGCTTAAAGATTTGACCACTTGTTTGAAAATGTAACTGCTTATGGTCATTCTTTTTTGTTTATCAATTATACTTGGTAGCGAATTCGTCTATATGGGTAGAAAAGTGTTGAAAGAATTAATTTTATGTTTGTGTAATATTCATCTTTTTAGGTAAATTTGACTGCCTTTACTTCAAATTAAAATCACTCCTCGGTTAAAATATCAACTCGGTGAGTATAAGTCAGAACTATAAGAATTTGCCCCTGGTCATTCGATTTTGATAAAAGTCTATAAAATTATAATGCTATATAAAATAAAATTACATCCAAAGGATTTTAAAAATTTTCAAATTTGCGAAAGTTGCACCATGTTGATTTTCGGGGTCACATTTTTTCGAATTATCAATATTTCTGGAAATGATAATTGGATTATTATCAAAATCCAACACATTAGAGGTTAAATGAAAAAATTTTAAGAATACAATACTGTCATATTTTTTTAGATTTTGCCCGAAAAAAACTCCAAAATAAATTTTGATTCCATTTGTTGTAAATTTCTCCCCTTTTAATTTTTCCGAAGGAAGTTGTCGTGCCAAAAATCAGATATCTGAACAAATAGTTTTTCTATGATTTTAAGAATAAAAATATTATAAATAAAGTCATTTTAAATAGAAAGCAATATTTTTTATGAAAAACGTTAAAATTCACGAAAAAAGCATTAATTTTAACCATCTTTTCTTGCTATAAAATTTTTGCTGGCGATCGTTTCTTACCAGATTTTAAAAAATCATTGCATTTTAATAAATGACTACTTATTTTTCCGGGAAAACATTCTTTACAACTCTACTATTTCCAATTTTGAAAGTTATTTTTTCTATGGCTGAAATCGTTAAAACATTTCTTTAAACATTTTTTTAACAAATAATTATATTTTGAGATTGTTAACTTTTTTTAAAATTGCAAAAAATAAAAGTGTAGAGATAATATTTTGATTTTTAAAATAATATAAAAACTATTTTTTTAGATATTTGACTTTTGGTACGGCAACTATCTTAAATATGAATAAAAGGATTCCTTGTGAAATCACCTTTCTTTTCTAAACAAAAAAGTCGTGGAGGCTATTTCTTCAAGCAATAATATGCTTTAATTAAAATTCGAATATTTCGTTGAAAATTCAACTTCTTTGTCAAAAACTAATATTTTTTATTTCGTAGATTTATCATTGAATTTAAAAAATCCATTATTTGGCTTAAAATTCATCTGTTTAGGTTAAAAATGTAACTACTTGCTTAAGAAGCAAATTGTTTCAATTAAAATTATAATATTTTGTTCAAAATTGAAATATTTAATTGAAGTTTTAATTAGTTTTTTGAAAATTTATCTGTGTAGTTAAACACTCGTCTTTTAAGATCGAAAACTGCTGTTTTTGGTTTAAAAAATGTTACTACTTTTTTTTAATTCGTTATTTTCAACTAGTGTGTTAAAATATAATGTTTGTAGATCTGTGACAAATAAATGGAGAAGCAGAACATGTTTTTAAAAAAATGTGACGTAGTTTTTGAACAGCCCCTATCTGGAAAACCATCATGACTAGTAGTTACGGAAAAATTCTGAAATTTTGGCACCCGAATTAAATATAAAATGATTCAAATGTATTTTTAAGGAAAATTTAATGTATCACCTAATAATGTCTTGTATATTTTTCCTGCTCTGATTATTCGCCACATAATCCATCAAATTGTGAAAGTTCTTCCTCTTTACAAGTCTGTCAACGGATTCCTGGTTTATCTCGTGAATGCGATTATGTAAACATGGAAAAAGTTAGCGACATCTGACGCACGCAGGTTCTTTGCCCGATCTTTGCAGAAGATTGCTAATCTTGCCTGAGGATTAAAACAAATTACAATTTTCTTATCCAACTTTGTATATCTAAATACTCATGTCATTTAACAAAATGCAGATACTTTAAGGCTGCATTTTATAAAAATTAACGTTTTTAATTAAAAACTGTAAACATTATTTTATTTAGTCTTCGTTTATATTATAATAATGAGATTCCACCCACGCAGCATGAATATTGCAATAACAATGCTCTTTCCCTAACTTTCTCTTCAAGGCAAACATTTCCGCTTTATATGTCTTTGTGCTAACAGCTTCCTTGATTACAACATTTCAACACTTAACGTCAACTTAATTATTTGTTGCTAATTTTTTTAATCACTTTTTATTATTGGAAGGCGTAAAGAAAGTTTCATTTCATGATATATGTTGCTTCAAAAGAGTCGACTTGTTTATTCGTGTAAGTTTCTGCAACTCAATATTGAATTAACGTATCGAAATGTAACTTACGTTACTTCTAAAGTTACTTTTATATATCACATAAATATAAAGCTATAAAATAAAGTTAAAAAAATATTTCAACCTCGAAAAAATCCGAAATTTATATTTCAAATTGTTCAAACAATAAATAATAATGTTTCGATGGCTTGAAAGCAACCTTTCTTGTTTTTCTTATTTTGAACTGAACATTCTATTATTGGATACTTTTCATAAGACTGATCAAAATGTTTTTTTATAGAATTTGTATACATATCGCCGGGAAATTTGTTCGAATTTACAAACAAAAAAAATCTCTTGTTTTTAAAGAAATTATATTCAGAGGAGGCTCAAGTATCATTAAGTCTAACACGTATATCCTATAAGAAAAAATACGTTTTTGTACATTTAATGCAAAATCGTCAGTATTAGCTAAATCAAATAAAAACTGAGGATTTATTTTTACGAATAGCCATAAAATACGAGTAAAATATTACTTTTAAATATTACCTCCATAATTCTATTTTATAGGGTCCCAAACACCCCCATAAATAAAAAAATTGTTTTTTGAGATTTGAGCGCTAATGATTTGTGTGTGTGTGTTTTTAAAACTGCTTCTACTACATAAAATACTACTTTTGGCTGATAAATATGTGTTAACATAAATTGTTTAAGCAATTAATATTTGTTTTTAGCAATTCTCTCTGAGAATATAGAGAGAAAATCGGTGTTTTTTCAAAAAATTACCACTTTTTATCCAATTTTTAATTTCAATTAGGTGATAGCTATTATCAATTAATTATTGATGTTACATATTGATTTTCTTCAGAAAATTGTCAGAACAATATACGGCAAGTTACATAATTATTTAAACAAATTATTTTTGTTTATAAATATCTTCTTCTATATTAATATTAAATAGTAAACAAAAATAATTTTTCAAACATTTTATCATCATTATTATTAATATTATCTTTCCCTAATAGTAGAAAGGTGTGATTTTTTCTGAAATGTTTAACTTTGCTTTAGGGTTTTAGTTAAGAACAAATAATAAATAAGCATGTAAGAGAAACATCATTTGAAGAATCTTTTTATTTTTCATAAATATACTTTTTCCCTAAATTTAAAACAAAACTTTCACAAGTCATTAACATACCTAGACCTCTCACCGACTACTAATTATTCTATTCTCTGTTTTAGTTTCTCGTGTAAAATAGCTTTTTTGTTTAAATTAATTTTTTGAGCATTCGGAAAAGAGAAAAAAATAATTCACTTGAAAAATCACAATGTTATTTAAAAAATGATGATAGTTATGAATAATAATCAATTGTTTAATCAGGCAGGTTTGTTAACTTGCATTTGCTAAATTGCATTCATTATAAACTCATTAATGGAAAAGTGGAAAAAAAGTTGAAGAGTTCAGGCGAAATCGCAACTAATTAGCACGTATCTCAGAGAGGATAGTTATGGACAATTATCAATTGTTTAAACAAATATTATTACTAACTTGCATTGTTTATTACTTGTCTAAATAAAAAGTGGGTAGAAAATTAAACATTGCAAAAGAAATCGCAACTATACAGCATTAATGAAGAAGACAGTTATAAACAATAAAAATTGATTTGAATAAAATATTTTGCTAAACTGAAATAATTAATAACTCCCTATAAGCGAAAAGTAGACAAATAGTTGTCCATTTTTATTAAACATACTTTTTAGCATTATCCAAAATGAAATAATTAATGATGTTAAATTTAAATAATTATTATATTTAACTCAGTTTAACTGAACATTGGACAAAAAGTGGGAGAAATTTTGAAAAAACTGAAATTTTCTAGTACTATTCTAAGATAATATTAACCAAACATTTTTTGTCAAAAATGACTTTTTTCTTTTACAAGAAATTACTGAAATATCATTCAACTCTTAAAGTCACAAAAAAGTTTTTTTCTACAGACCTGATTTTTGGCAAGATAAACTACCTTACTTGTTAATTTTATCAAAGTTTGTCACAGTTCCAAAATGTTTCCGTGATTGCATACTGCTATGAAATTATTGAATGTGAAAGCTTGAAAATTTCGATTTCGATAAAACAACAAAATTTGATTTTAACCTGTCCTACAGGGTACTAAATATATTTTATGTGCGATTTTATGGCTTACGAAATTGGAAACATTAAAATTTTATGAATTCATGTTTAAAGGTTTTTTATGTTTTTTTCTTTTTGGTTATTTTTCAAATAGCAGCATTATTTCATAAGTGACCTCACCTATTCATGTAAAAAAATTTGCGATTGCAGAGAATGATAAGCGATGGGAGTGGATAAAATTTCGAGGTTTTGCGGGTACCGTGCGAATATTTTACTCTTAATTTTTTTAGGAGAAAATGGACGAAATTCGAAAAAAGTGTAACTTTAATCAACATAATTTTATTTTATTGATATTAAGGGAGTAATGTACAAAATCAGATATCTGAAAAGAATAATTTTTCTATAATTTTAAGAATTAAAATAATACAACCAATAATATAATTTCAAACAAAAAATATTCTTTTTGATGAACAAATTTTAGAACTTACAAAAACTACATAATTCAAGAATGTTTTTTGCAATTGAATATTTCTCACTGTTACTGAACTGAAAATTTTTCATTTTTTCTATTAATAATAATTTATACATTCTTGTTTTGACACGACTAAAACATTAGGTTGGGGCCCTAGAATGAAAAACAAGAAAAAACGGTCTGATTTTTTATTTCAACTTATTTTATTGTTTTTTTATTTCAACTCATTTTATTGTTGTTTTTCTTTTGAATTTATGAAATTTTGGAATTGATATTAAATTTCTGTAAAATGTGGTTGCCTTTTCATATTTTAAATGCTAAGCCCTTTTGAATTATATTCATCTATAAATTATTACTTATTACTTATTCCTTATTACTAATTCCGTGATAGTTTTGTTTTTAATCAATATCGCGTACTGGATAATAATAATAATAATAATAATAATAATAATAATAATAATAATAATAATTGTATTTAAATGCAGTTATTTGTAAATGTTTTTTGAAGGTGGAGATACTATTAAAAATTACGACAAAAGAACGTTTACAGTTTTCAGTTTTAATTATATTTATAATATTCTTTTCTAAATAACAGTTCAATAATTTTCAACAAATAATTTGCATAATAATCAATTTAATTCTTATAAATAAAGCCAACAAACAACGGATTGTTCTGTTGAGAAAAAAATTTGTTTTGATTAAAGTTGCTATATTTTACCTCTGGCTGAACATTGAATCGTAAAAATGTAAGAAATATATTAAATTATTATTGTTATAAACAATTATTAGAATAAAATTAATAGATTCTTAGTAATATGTAAAATTAACCCCTTTTTCAGCTTCATTACTTGATATACGCTCATAGAAGTTGCAAATTTGCATTACAAGTTGTGAAAATATGGTAAAACTTATTTTTATAAACAAACTTTATAAACAAAAGCAATACTTTGACATTACCCCGCAGAATCTTTGGTTTTTTTGGTATAATGCAGCTTCCCAATGCGTTACGTGCAAGGTCTGAGTACAAGTTGTTGTTAATTTATCAAATTTGTCAGTTATAAACAAATTTTATATAAAATAACACATTTTTATGTTTGGAATTTAAATTATGTAATTTTATAAACAAATTGAATAAACAAACCCCAATTTTAAATACTAAATTAACATAAATAAAGTTTTGAACATCGTTGCGCCATGACTTACTGAAACATTTGATATAAATACTTTGTTTATTATTTTAAAAAGCCCCACAAATTTCACAAATAAATTCTTAGAAAACATGTTGACATAAAAAGCTGCTGAAGGTACTGGGTTCCAAGACATTCTTGCGAACATTGAGCTCCACGTAAGGACCTCTCTAATGCTGCGAGTGATGTACGATATTGTATTTAATATCGGCCATTTATGAGGCTGTAGGGCTTGCTGATAAATTAGTCGTAATGATTTTAATACATTTGGTCGTAAAAGCATGCGACCGGCGCAGCAGTCTTCTGCTTGGCTGTGATTGGTAATGTCTACAGCGCGAAATTTAAAAACGGTTCTTGGAATTTTTTTGTGACATTAAAAATACTTTTTAATCAGAAAGCCTACTATTTACCCAAAATGTTCGTTTTAAATTACGGCATCGTAAAGTACGTCTTAATCACTACATCGTATATACGTCGCTTACTATCGCAATTTCGGACGTAGTTTAAGACGCCGGATCCTGGATAGGTTCGGACGTAATTTACGACGTCCAGCTGCATGAAATTCAACGAATCTGAAGCGAGTTTAATAGTTGAATTATAATAACACAGAAAAACATAATATTATATTTACAGCTATTACAGAGTAATCTTTACCTGCAACAAAAACCTGCTTCACGTGTAGATTTACCCACCATATTGGACATGGTTACTACGTCAAGTATATTGAATCTTGTTTTGTTTAAATGCAAAAAAATTCCATTCTATTTACTTAAAAATTACACGCAACAAGATTTCCCTTTTTTTCTGTGAAATGATCATAGCTTCAAGGAGTCGATGGTTCTCTGGCCTCTGTTCTGGTCGCGCCCGGTAATAATTATAATCTTCTTTCGTATAATTTCTACTTTCGAGACTCTTTAGGACAAATAATTGCTTTCTCTTCGCTCGACCAAAAAACTGGGACTTCAAGACGTTTATTACGAAATACATCGCAGAGTAGCAGGGAAATATTAAATGTGCAACAGAAACTCATAAAAAATTAACTATCGCAAAATTTCTCGATGACCTTATTTTGAACGCAAAATTTTTTAATGAAAAGGGAAAGTCACTCGTTTTGTACTTCGTTCTTAAATCTGTTGGCAAAATACGAAATGAGAATCTCATATTAAAAATGATCATAATTACTATATTTTGAGATTATTTAGATTATGTTTCGTAAAGAATTCCAGTATATTGGAATAATTTTTTAAGTTTTTATAAAGGAACCAACAGCAATGTACAGAAAATGGCTTTTATACAAAATGTCTAATTACAAATTTCCATCATAATTTTGAACTTGCAGATCAACAATTTAAAAGAAAGTTATTAGAATATTTGACAGTTTTTTCCCATAGAAAAAATCGTCTATTATTGAAATGTTATCCTTCTCAGAAATGGGTTGACAGTCTTGGCTGAACATCTCATATTTTTAACGTCAATAAACTAGCTGAAATAAGTTTTTTCCCTCAAATAAATGTAAAAAAATGCCCAACTGGGAAAGTGCTGAAATATATTTCAAAGATACTTTCATCATCCCTCAAATATTTGAGGAAGAAAGTCTACATTTCCAAAATACCAAAACCACGAAATGTTTTTTTATTATTCTATTGGGGTGAAAAATTACTTCAAAATATATTGTTGTTATAATATATCATCATAATTAATTTATTTCAAGGGTTGTTTTAACATACAATAAAAAAATCTCTCGATCCTATCGCTAGAAAATCTCTATTTTTTATTTAAACCTTTAAGGGATATAAAGAAAACCGAAAAAAAGTTTCCTGAACTCAATTTTGGAGCGACTTATTACTATAATAGCTCAATCAGGAAGTTTACTAAGCTTAAAGTTTTTTGGAAACATTTATTATTTTTCTTGAATTTTCACATACCTGCTAGACAATGTGTCTCGCAGTTAAATAAGTGATTTTCCACCCTATGATTTTAGTCAAAAAATCTCCCGCGGTACTGGATTTTTGGAATTGTCGATTTCCTTTCTCTAAAAGTTTCACTAGTTCAAAAATTCCCACTTCTTCACCTTTATACGCATACTGTACTTTCTTCATTTAAGGTCTGGCTAATTTTAACTTTATGTACTCAAATGTATATATTTTCCTTACTTTATAATTGTTATGTCGACATCTTTCTGAAGGTGTTTTAATTTTTTTATGTCAGTAGGTTATATCAATTCAATAGTGATGTACATTGCTTTAATAACTATCTGGGTTTCTAGAATAAATCCAATGATATAATTTTACTATTTTTAGATTATTATTTTCAGATTGGAAAAATAGTTTTTATTTGATTAACGTTCGACTTAGAAGCTGTCCCCTAATATCTTTGTAGCTGGGGATATTATGGGGTAAATTATTCGTTTGTTAAAAAATTTGTAAAATCATTTTTCTTGCGCCTAGACAAACATTTTGATGTTTTTAGTAGATGAAAAGAAATTTCAAAGGCTTTTATAAGTTCTTAATATAATCTTAAAGGGTTTCGCAGCATTTAAATATATCTCAGCAGATTTAATAAGGTTTTAAAAATATAACAGAATTTTCAAGATTTAAAGGGATTTTAATATGTTTCAAAGGATTTCAAGTTTTTTAAAAATTTGACAGAATTCAGAGTATTTCAAGGGATATCAGGGTATTCAAGACGATTTCAAAGTATTTTTAAGGATTTCATATGATTGCAAAGGGTTTTTAAAATCTTAAGAGATTTCCAAAGATTTCAGACTTTAAATGGTTTCAAAATATTTCCACGGATTCAAGTTAGTATAGAATGCGCATTACGTTGCATAAACTGCTATTTGCTGTAAATTAAAAATTATTTCTAAAAATTAAGATTCATTATATTATCATATTTTTAAATAAAGTTAAGGACAATCACTTATGATACGGCCAGAGTCAAAAAGATCGTAATTTTTTCTAGGAAAAACTTATTACTTTATTAATCTTAAAGAATTTCGTTAACAGTATAATTAAT
>NC_046658.1:90726549-90766144 GCF_010883055.1 Belonocnema kinseyi | reverse complement strand
AATAAATTCAAAAAATTCCTCCTAAAATATAATTATTAATAACCATAAATAGAAGTGAACGTTGATGATGCTACATCGACTTTGATATGATCTTAGCATTTATCACATTTCAGTAATCTATAACTTTGATAGCTCTCTAATATTTTACGCCAGCCGCAATTTGAAGCAAAGAAAAAATTAATAAGTTAATGTGGGATTTTATATCGTAATAAGATTTTCTTACAAAATATTCTGGAATTCTGAGTCTCACTGATTTATTCCATTTTTCACACTGGTCCATTATAAATTTTTGATTCGCTGAATTGTTTGGTTTTGAATATTTATAGTTTAAAATCATCAAATTTTCATCTTTTTGAAATAAGATTACCGTGAATACAAGTATTTGCAATTAAAAATGTTACGTAACATGTTTTTTTTAATATCGCGATTTGGAAAACATTTCGGATGTCAATCTTATTTTTAAAAATACCAAAATTTTTCCATGTCAATCTTACACACATAGGATTTTCCAAGCTTTTTTGTCTTAATATTAATCTATTTGGCTCAAACTTAAAAAAAATTTTCGTTAACCTCACAAAATGGAGTCATGCCCCCTTTTGGAAAAAACTTTTAGCAGATGTGATTGTGGCTCACTTTTATAAACACTTTCGTCTCAGTATCTGTTCGATTTTAAAAGATCGAAGGAGAAATTTTTAGGATTTCTTGTCTACGTGATATGAAAGTCAACACTTTCTGAATTTTTTTCTGACTTCTTGGTCAAATATCAGACCTTTATAGTTAAGGTTCAATGTAGAGCACACTTCACGCTACAAATTGACCTAGTGTAAAGTTTCAAAAAGTTCACTATAGATGCAAAAAATAACCTATTGAATCTATAAATGCCCTGGTTGATGGTATCAATTTCACAGTAAACCCCAGGAATAAATTTTATCTTTAAATTTTATAAAAACGCTGCAGCACGTTGATTTGACAAAAGATAAAATTTATTTGACGAAAATATTTATGCAAACTCCTGTTTAAAAAAAAAACAAGAATCCAATTACTAAATTTGGACCACAACATATTTGTTACTTTATATTTTACCACCACAATATATTTTTTGCAGATGACAATAGGAGTTTTTCTTGTTTTGTTTTTTGCTTTTGTTTGTTCGTTGCGATACAAATTTTGACGTTAAATTGGACGTTAAATAAGATTTTTAATTTGGATTTTAATCTAATTTAAATTTCCTAAATTTTGAAAAGATTTATTTAATAATACATGATATGTCAAACGGCTGCGTCTAGGTTCACTGAAAAAATGTCCTCCATAAATTTTAACATCCTCGCGGTATTCATTGTTTATATCGTCTCAATTCATTTACACGATTTTATCCAAAATATCATTCACCTACACTTACAGAATACATAGACTGCACTTCGGTTAGTTTATATTTTATTGTGTTTGTTTAAATTTTTTAAGTCTTCATCAGGGTCGACAGAAACTAAAGGTTTGTTCAACAAAAGTAAATGACTGAACTTCGCTGAGTGTTCACTATTAATTATAAACTAAAAAAAGTGCAGCCTATGTATTCTTTAAGTGTAGGTAAATTATTTCTTGGTTCAAATCATTTAAATAAAATGAAACGATTTAAAAAATTAATATTGCCAGGATTTTCAAATTTATGAAGAAAATTTCTTCATTGAAACTAGGCGCAGTCGTTTGACATATATCACGTATGTCAAATAAGTATTTTCGTCAAATAAATTTTTTTTTCGTCAGATAAACTTGCTGCAGTGTTTTTATCAATTCTAAAGATAAAATTTATTCCTGGGGTATACGTTGTTTGGTTAAGTTATGAGGATTTTAATTATTAGGAACAAGATTAAACTAGAAGAGGAAGTAAGTACCTCTAAAATCATTTTTCTCTAAAGGAATTTCCTGTCAGATACTCGTTGATCTTGGCCTCTGTAGATCACTCTCGATCACCCAAGGTCTGTGAATCAGTGAACCGATCGATATCGATTTCGATCTCTCTGACCGACGTTCTATTTAGGTGTCTAAGAGAAAGGAACAAAAACAAAATCATTATCTCAAATAGCTTATTTTTTCAATAAAATCGTAAAACAGGAAACTTGACAGCTTATCCCAAGGCAGAAAGAAATCATGATCACTTAGAAACCACATTGAATAAACGGAAAATAAGGAGGCCATCGACCCGATTGACAAATGCATCTGTGGTTGCTTTAAGCGAAAGTGTAAGTTTCATTTGGGTAAATTGTATCTTCAATCCCTTTCTTTTCATTTTTCTGGCAAAGAAAGATCAAAATTATGACGTTGACATTGAAAAAGTTTTTTTTAAATTAGTTTATTAGTTATAGAAGATATTTTTCTATTTGCTAATTTTTAGCTCAATTTCAATCATTGAGAATTTTCCGACTATATTTTACATTTAAGTCGGTGTGTCAATCTCAAAGAATCTAAAATTTACTACTTGCGGATTTCGAAAAACTACCACATGGGCAATAAAAATGTGTTGAAAAAATGTCGAGTCTGTATTGTGTAAAGATTTAGATAAAACATTAATTTAATTGTGGAAATTTTCAAATATAAATATATATGTATCTGTTTTCAAGACTTAACAAAGGGATTTTAAATATTACAGTTTACAATTTTTTAAATATACACATAAGGTTACAAATACTTTCTTTTGACTGATTTAATGTGGAATTGGGCTATCGGACCCTGGCGATGTCATGGAATGGCTTGTGGCTCAAATAGCGTAAAAAGCTAGTTGTTAACAAACTTAGAAGAAAATTGAAACTTTAGAAAATAATTAAACCATAAAATATTGAATTCATATTTATAATTATACCCGCACTTAAAATTTTACGCAGAATGTCAATTTGTTATTAAAAATTGATAAAAAATTGAAACATTATTTTTAAAACTCACCTGACCTCTCAAGATTTCTGTAATTACGTTCAAAAATTTATTAAAAACAATTTATATAACTAAAAATGATAAATGTTCTGCAAGTAATTGTACATTTATTATTTTATCATTTTCTTTTTGTACAGGTCAATATATTTGACTGCATCTGTAAAGCTTTAGCCAAGTCACATGTGTTCTCTGGTAAAATCTTCGCATCAGCCAAGTAAAGAAACAAATTCAATTTTTTCAACTGATCAGTCACTATGGAATTGTTTTTTATTTTTAATTGATTCACTAAATTCAAACTAAATATATAAATATAGTAAAAGTAAACAGCCACCGATTGATTTGTTTAAAATATCATTTTTTGGTGAAATAATTTTTTTTTTTAAGTTAATCAAAATACTAGTCACAATTTAGTTACGATTTTAAAATAGCAATATTTTTTCAGCCTTTAAGCACTGGTGAAAAAAAATTATTAACATTTAATAAATAAAAATCATATTTTTGCTTATTTTTCCAACTTTGCTGATAACGTATCTTTCACACTATATCATACTGAGCCAGTTTTTATTTTGACGAAAAACTAAAAATTCTTGTTTTGATTGCTATCCAAAGCCAATTTTGAAAACCCATGAAATTTGAGTCTCAAAATTATCGATTGATTTTTTCGGAATATACTTATTTTTACATTAAACTTTATTTACATGCATTCAGAAACTTAATACCTGTTAATAATATCTTTACTTTTTTTTCTAAATTGAAAATTAAATTTTGTATCGCAATCCACAGTCACTAACACAGTCAACTCTTTTTAGGGTCGATTATTTTCAATTTTTAAGATTCACCGTGTTGAGTAATTTTACGTGAATTTATATCCATTGTTAAATATTAGGGACGTGGATGTGGTAAAGATTGCTTTTGTGGAAAGAAAAGAAGATTAATTAAAGGTTTTAGTCTTAAAATTTTTTAATTAATTTTCTTGCGCTTAGACGCAAAAATATGACGTCAACTTCCACATCCATTTCTTCAAACATTGATAACTTATTTTGTTTAAAATATTTCTATCTCAATTCATCCAAATTTTGGCCCATGCCTTTTAAGTTCTTTAATGAAACTTAAACATTTTTATAATCACCAAATTTGCCAAAAAACTTGAAACTCAATCTCAAAATGCCCCTTTTTAATTTTTTTAAGATTTATTACGAGGGAAAAACCCGCTGAGATTGTCTTTAATAATATAATGGGTTGACATAATAAGCCAAGAAGTAAAAATCCCAAATGTTGAAAACCACCCAAAATACAATTATCCAACTACAAAATTTACAAAAAGACAAATGATCAAAAAATAATGTTAGCATTAATATTTAGTTAGAAAATTAAAATATTTCAAAATAAAAGATATATGAAACTATACAAATTTATAAATTTCTAAAATTTTGAAACCAGAATTTACCAAATCCAAAAATTGAAATTTCATCTAATTGTACAATTTATTTGTTTAAACACTTATTTTAGGTAAAATTTTCACTACTTTTAAATGACAAAAAGTAATTAGCTAATCGTTCTTTTATATTTTCGAGTTAAAAAGGAAACAAACGGTGCTTTTTGAATTATTTCCGTCAAAAGCTACATCTAAACTATGAAAAATTGTTTAAGTAAATATAAGTCATTATCTTAAAAGAAATTCGAACTTTTGTTTTTTTGGTTCACCCAAATCCACATATACCTGAAAAATAAAATATCATTTTATCAAATAAAAATATTAATTATAATTTGGGAGGATTCGAAACCTCATGAATTTTCTCATTTCCGGAACTCAAAATTCTGAGATTTAAAAAAATTCTAGTTTTAAAATCTCGGAAATTATGTAATTTGCGGAATTTAATCATTTCGCCAATGGAACATTTCTGAAATGTTCGTCTTTCGTTAATTGTTACTTTCAAAATACTTCAATTCCTTCAATAAATATTTTTGGTAATTTCATTTATATTATGAATTTGAAATTTTTTTATTTCCGAAAATTATTATATCCCGATGATAAATTTCGGAAAGTTATGATAAATTCTGGAAAACTAAGTTACAATTTATATGAATTTGAGATAATTTTGAATAACTGTAGTTACACATTTCGTAGTTTTCAATTGTAAATTTAAGATCCAATTCTTTACTAGTTTTGGCTTTCTGTTTTTTTTCTGCTTTCCTCATTTGAGTACACTGAGTACATGAATATGATGTTTACCTGAGAAAATTAACATTTCAGTTTCTGTAAAAAATATACGCCATTTCAGTGATTATTGAAAAATTTCAAGTTTCTTTATTAAATTATCTTTCTGATCTTACAAGCAATGACTCTTCATGAAAAAGAAGCTAATCATGACAGTTCTTAACAAAAGAAAAACTGTTTATCTCACGTAAGTGTGAAAAATTTTTCAAATGAAAGCCTTTAACATTCCAATAACTTTGTTCTCGCACGGAATAAAGTACTATTTTTCTTCAGACCTCGACATTCAAAAGGTGTCTGTCGAAATAAATCTATGGCTACATCGAACCTTACTTAGAAATTCTTAATTTTCAATTAAAAATGTATATATTTTGATGATAGTTTATGTTTTAGTTATAGAAAATTCTTCTTCTTGGCTAAACAATAAACTTTTCGGTTGAAAATTAAACTCCTTGGCTAAATATGGAACTCTTTACTTGAAATTTTTTTCAACAGATTCATTCATCATTTTATAAGAAAATTCATTTCCTGAATTAAAAATTGGACTATTCTGCAATTATTTTTTTTTATAAATAATTGTTTTATTGAAAACTTAACCATTTCACTTTTGGTTGAAAATGCATGCATGTTTCAATTAGAAAATTGATATTTTCTTGAAGAGAATTTATATTTTCGGTTTGAAAATTCAGCTTTTTTTAGAAAAATCCTTTTTTTAACTTGAACATTTAAAAATTGGGTAGAGAATTATACTATTTGGTTAAAAATTAACTTTTTTGATAAAAATTCATCTTATTGGTTGAAAGTTAAGCTAAGTTTAAAAATATGTATTTTGTATACAATAGTATTTTCTTAAATTAATTTCCTTTAAAAAAGATAATTAAGTGTTTCAAACCTACCCCTCTAATACTTTCCCTTTCCGCACTTCCCTCGTTGGAAAAAAGTACGATGGACAGACACCAGACCAGAAATATAAAGGTTTCTGCCTGTTGTTCGGACAGGCACAAAATTCGTTTTTTTAGTAAAAAATAAATTTTTTATTCTTAAAATTTAGCTATTCCTTTTTTTGGTTAAATATTTTTCATTCATAAGACGAAAACTCAACTGTTTGGGAGAACCTACATGTATTTTGTGGGAAATTTGTTTATTTGAGTAGAAAGTTAATCTTCTTCGTTGAATTTATCTCCTTGGATGAAGGATTGAACTATTTTGTTAAAAGATCTTCCTTTTTAGTTGAATTTAACTAGTACATTTTTATATTACTTGTTTAAACTGAAAATTTAGCAATTCAATTTTTCATTACAAATGTATCCTTTCAATTTAATTTTTTTTAATTTAGAAATTAATTCAACTAATTAGAAATTCAGTTTTTTTAAATTATCTTTCCTAAATGCTTACAAAACTTTTTCATTTTCTCTTTCAAATGCATTTTTTTCTAGTAGAAAATTCAACAATATGGTTTCAAGATCATGTATTAATTTCTGACGTTAGATATTACCGATCATTTGTCAAATGATTTTGTGGAGAAACGATAAATAAACTGGCCTCAGCCTGTATTTGAACCGGGAACCCCACTATATTTGAATAGTGGCGTTTTTCGTTCAAATCCGAGTCAAGGCCTATGTTTTCGCGTTTCTGCATCAAAGTATTCGACCAGTAATCGGCAATATCTAGCATCATAAATAAATTAATTAATTAATTATCCAGTTTGATAAGATCACACCAACTTTGTGAAATTATTTCAGACCCCCTCCCCCCTTGTGTTACGTAATTTTTAGGCTCTCCCTAACAAAAAATGTCAAACCAAAATGGTTTCAATCCCAAAAATCTGCATGATTACGCCATTTTTGAAACGCTCTCATGGCAACAGTTCGAACAGTTTAAGATGAAGCGTGAATATGTATGTGTTAAAATTGAAGAATAATCGTGTTTGTGGATTTGTATCACTGACACACGTGGTACACACACGAGTGCAATATTGTGCGCAGGTCAAGGAGTTCAAGTGAAAGTATTAAATATCAGCAGCCTCGTATGGATCGATAGATCTCCATGCAGCGATGTTATTTACTCTAAACACGAGCGGCATTGCACCGTGTAGATTATGAGATAAATGATACGCTTGTTTTTTATCTACTCATCAGGATAATTTCCACCATTATTATGAAAAATCAATAAAATATCTGACAAGGTCTCAGGGGAGCGTTTAAATATTTGTTGGCACGCTAATTGGGCCATACTGTCACAATATTCCACATAGTGTGAAAGGAGGGGATAAAAATTGTTTGTAATGCGTGACTAATCACCAAATAATTAAGTAGTCGAATTTTCGACCCGAAAAGTTCAATTTTCGACAAAATAGTTCATTTTCAATCACGAGAAATGAATTTTGGAACAAGAAGGATTCAAAGGGACGAATTTTCAACAAAAAATTTTAATTCTCAGCAAAAACAATTACTGTAACAAATTAGTTGAATTTGACACAAAATAATTAAACTTTCAAGAAAATAGTTTAAAGTTTTATCAAATAGCTCAATTTCTCCTACAAACATAAATTTACAACCATATAGTTAAATTTCTGTGGAAAAAAATATATGTTTTCAAACAAAAATGGGACACTAAAATTTACAGGCAAAAAGAAAATTATAACAAAAAAAAAAACAATTTATGCCCCAATTCGGAGAAAGGCTTAACTGAAAAGATGACTTTTTAACAAAACTGTTCAACCTTCAACCAAAGTGAGGAATTTTCAAGAAATAAGAACAATTTTCTAAACAAATGGACGAAGTTTCAGCAAAAACATTAATAATCTATTGAACTGATTAAATCTACAACTCGCAAAGTAACTAGGTTCTACAAAAAATGGAATAGCGCGACTCTAAGTTCGAAGGTGCCTAGATCGCGCAACTCTTGGACCTCGCGCTTCGCGCTCGATAATATATGTTCTCGAGCTACGCACTCGATCATTTTACTTCCCCCAAATTGTAGCATAGGACTATTAAAATTACAGGCAAAACATAGTTGATCAATTTGACAACTCTAATTTAGTGATTGTTGATTCTCTTTTGCTAAATCTCCTCCGACTTTAACGGGCACTTTTTCATCACGCATCTCGCGAAAAAAAGTCAAAAGCAAATTTTTATATTTGATTAGACAAACAATTTTGTTATTCAAAATTGTTTGCGTACCTGGTATCTTTTTTACAACAATTTCATTTTTTTATTTACAATATCATATTTTTCACGATTAAAACAAATATTACGCGTCTTATCAAAAAATAATTTAAAATTTAAGAAATTTAAATGAGAATAAAATAAAATTTTAAATCCTTTTAAACCTCCAATAACTGGTTTAATGCGAAGAATTCCTGAAAATAAAACCAGGAATCTAAAGATCAAATTTGGACAACCACAATTAAAGGTTCCCATTGCAATCTGTAAAAAAACTTTTTCCATTTTCCCCCAAAAAAGAAAAGTAAAAAATTCGTTTTCCCTGGAGAGAAATATGAAAGGAAAAATTAAAACGAAGGGTATTTGGTGTCTTACCTTCTCATTATTCTTTCCTCTTTTTTATTTTTATCCGAAGGGAAAATAAATTTCTTTCTGTTCATTTTTAGGAAAAAAAAGGGAAAAAGTTCGTTTTTGCAGATTGCAATCGGCACATTATATGGTGGTTGTCTAAACTTGTTCGTTAGATTCCAGTTTTATTTTCAGGAATTCTTCACATTAAAAAAAAAAATTTATATAAAAATTGTCAATCTATTTTGAGAAACAATTTTCGTCTATTTTTTATCGTATCTGGTGACTTTTTTCCAGAAATTTTATTTTTTAAATTGTAAAATTAAGAGCCTAATAAAAAAATGATTAAATATAAATGTTGTATATTTTATGGTTGAACAACGTTTGTCGATTAATTTATTAACTTTTGCCGATTAACTTTTCTCGAATCTTTTTCTTTGAAAAACTTGATTTAGACAAATTTTTGATGTTATTTTTTACCATTTAAAAAAAACTACGCGTCCTATAAAAAAATAATTAAGAAATTCGTATATCTTTTTTGGGTGAATAATTTTTGTCTATTTAACTTTTTTTTATCTTGCATAGTTTTAACGATGAAACGGATTTTTTATTTTTAATACATACCTATATGTCTATTACAACGAAAAATATTTGTCTTATAAACTAAAATGGTCATAACAATTTAATAAAATCTTTTTTAATATAAAAATTTTGCTTCTGAACATTCTTTCATATCTCGTGTAATTTTCATGGAAAATGGAATTTTTTATTTTTTAAAAAGCATTTCCGATTCATAAAAGCAGAACCGTTAGTCAAAAATGGCTGATAATGAATTTTTTTATCTCTTAAAGCCGTGGGCCAAAACCCAATCCAATCTATTCAGTCATTTGAAAGTTACCTTGCTTATAGACCACAGGCAGACACCTTTTTAACAATAGTTTTTTTTCTGATTCAGGGTGTCCCAAACGTGGATATTTGATGAAAGCAAAAAACAGAATCGTTCAATTTCAATTATTATTTAACCACATAGTTTATTCTTAAGCAAACAGAAGAATTTACTACAAAACAGCTGAATTTTCAACAAAAAAGTTAATTTACGACCAAATAGTGGAATTTTTAACTGAAATTATGAATCTTCAAGAAAAAAATTATTTTTATTAATTTTAAATTAAAAACAGTTGAATTCAACCAAGAAAAGCGCATTTTTAGCAATATAATTGAATCCTCAGCCAACACAGATAAATTTTAGACCAAGAAGTTTAATTGTTAACCAGAAAAGATTATTTTTCAATCAAAAGAAAGACGTATTTTGAGCAAAATGCATCAATTTACAAGAAGAAAAAGTCAAGATTCATATAAAATGGGATAATTAAATTTTCTATGAAAAAAATAATTTCTCGAACAAAAGAAAATTATTTTAATCTAAATCGTTTCATTTTTAACCTTAAAGAAAATTATTCTACTAAAATGATAAATCTTTAAATAGAAATGAATTCTTGCATGAATTTTCTAACCAACAAGATGAATTTTTTATAGAAAAGGTAAATGAAAAGAAAAATACATGAATTTTCCTCCATGTATTTGGCTTAAAAAAATGAATTTTAAACCAGATAATTTAATTGTAATCTAGAAAGGAAAAATTATCAGCCAACAACTCAAAAGGCAAATTATCAGTTAAAAATTTAATTTTCAACCAAAAATGAAACGAATCTTTAGCAACAGAGTTCAATTTTTAACCAAAAATGCTATTCTTAAAAAAAATTAATTTTAACAAGTCCGTTCAACTTTTAACCAGGTAGTTAAAAGTTTAACCATAAATGTGACTTTTTGACTTTAACTGAGGAGTATTTAAATTTGAAACTATTCTATTAGGATAGTCTTTTTTGTTAACTAATTTTGAATATTATATTCTGAAATGCTACTTTTTTCAAGGACTTCAAGTTCAAATTTTCTTAAATGACTTCAGCTTTGAATGATTCAAGTCTGAAAGTCTGATTCTTAACATAATTCAACTTTTACTTTACTATACAGTCCAAGTCCCATACAATAAGAGTTTCAGGGGTTGCCTCGCACTGGCCTTCTTCCTAAATCGGTACCCTCGAAAAGAAAACAGACAGGGCCGCCTAAGCCGTATCACATTGGAATGCAAAATATTGCGCAACATTCTCGACTGAGTACTCGCGCACTGCGACCCTTCCGAGGTGAGAGTCGTAATCGTCTCTCGCCCTACTCCCTGAGAAACTGCGTGAACCAGCAGTTGTAGGAATTACGAAACCGGACCGGCTTTTATAAGACCTGGAGTGTACTTCATTTTAAAATTTTAAATTCCATGTGCAAAGAAATTCGAAGTTATTTTTTTCTGCAAATAAAAGCTGCTAGTTGTACATTCTCCAAATGTTTCCTCCTTTATTTTACATAACACCTAATAATATTTCTATTTTAAATATTTAGATAGATAATTGAAGTTCACATAGCATAGTCAGAATGATTGACATTGACTTACCCATCCGAGATTTTAAAAAACCTTAATCAAATTTTCGATCGTGTCTTGAGAAAGATTACTATACAAGAACAATGGAAAAGTCGCTGAAGGAAATAATTGAAGAGTAAAACAAGTAGAAACCTCAGCGTTGCAAGATGACGTGACACATTCACAGATCTTGAATTTCTTACACGATAAAAAGATTGATGGGATTTTATCGGAAGAGAAAAAAACACAAAAAGATCTTTATGATAACTATCAGTCGAATACGGTAGAAATCCTTAAGTTACTCTGAGAAAAAAAGTATCGGACAAAAAAATTGCACTTGATCCTGAAAAAGTTATCGTTCTAAATACGTCCCATAAAACAGGTCTTGAATAAAAAGAAATACTTTTATCTTAACCAAAAGTATCAAATAATTGGTGCAACTTAATGTTTATTTAAATTGTTGAAATTTATAGGAATCAGAGATGTTTCCAAATATTATGTACCTAGTTCATATAGTCAAATATTATTTTAAATCAAGAAAATATTTCCTTAAAACTGCTTGAAGTTCGTGGGCTGAAGCAAAAGTGTTTATTAATTGGAAGATGTGATCCTTTAGTTCACTGAAGCGTACGCTACATTTTACAAAAACATTTTTTGAAAACGAGAATGGAGCAAAAAGAGTAGATCTATTTTCAGAAGAAATTTAATTTTTCAAAATTGAGCTTATTCTAAGCTTCAATATATTGTACAGAATAAACATGTATCAATGTTAATAAAATATTTGCTTAGAAGTTTAATGTAATATTAATAATTACAAATTAATATTATTTTAATCAGGCCTGAAATTGCATGGAGGCCATAGGGTCTCAGCCTCCTAACCTGTATTTTCCAGATATTTTCTTCTTTTTTTTTAAAGATTTAAATCTATTTTAACAGATTTCAAAGAATTTCAAGAGATTTCTAAAATTTCCAAGAATTGCACAAGTTTTAAGTAATTTTATAGGCTCTCCAATTATTTCGAAGGATTTTCAACATTTTAAAATATTCTAAAGATTTTGAGCTATTTCAAAAATTCAAAGAATTTCAAGATGTTCAAAGAACATCAAGGGATTTAAAATAATCCTGTGGGACTTCGAAATATTTCGAAGGATTTCTAGATAACTTTAGGAAATAAATAAAATATTGCTGCAAATTACTATGAATGTATTAAATGACCAAATTTGGACAACTGCCATAAAATGTTCTTATTGAAATTTGAAAAAAGGTTAACATTTTTTCACAAAAAAGAAAAGAAAAAATGTCTTTTTTAGACAAAAATAAAAAAACGAAAATGAGAAGGCAACCAAATAAATCCCCTTCCTTCTCTTTTTTATTTCTTTCGTTTTTTCTATCTTTATTATTATTAAATCACAATAAAAAAACATTTGTAAAAAATAGTCAACAACGTTTCGGCACTCATTCAGCACCCTTATCAAGGAAAAAAATAAATAAAAAATATTTGAGCAGGCAGGAACAGGATCGAAAGCAAGATGCTGTCTTCCTGACACCCAAGAATCAAATGAGGTTGAAAATGAAAACCCATCACAAACATACCTAAAACATCCGGTGAGGGTCAAAAGACAAACCAGTTAAAAATACACCTAAAGAATCCATCATAAGCACATCAGAAATAGAGAAAGTAAAAAAAAATATTGATGAAAACTCAGTGCTAAATATAATTAATCAAACTAGCATAACTCTTATTTAACTTACCCTAATCAGTCTTTAAATTAATAGGTACATCCTTTTCTTTTTAATATGAAGACATTACAAAATTTATATTAAAGATCGAAAAACTCAACTATTAATTTAAAGACTGATTTGTACAGGTTAAACAAGAGTTATGCTTATGATGGATTTTTCAGGTATGTTTATAATCCTTTTGTCTTTTGATCCTCACCGGATATTTCAGGTATATTTGTGATGGGATTTTATTTTGAACCTCATTTGATTCTCGCATGCCAGAGAGAGAGCATCGTAGTTTCGTTGCTGTTCCTGGCTGCACGAATATTTTTTTATTTATTTTTTATTGTTTTACCTTGACGAAAATGCTTTATGAATGCCGAAACGTTGATGATTATTTTTTATAAATTTTTTTTTATTGGAATTTGATAATAATAAAAATAAAAAAGACGAAAGAAATAAAAAAAAAGGAAAGAGATTTGGTTGGTTGCCTTCTCACTTTTCTTTCCTCTCTCTTATTTTTGTCTAAAAAAGCAATTTTTTTCGTTTTTGTATTAGGATATTTTTTTATCTTTTTGTAAATTTCGATAAGAACATTTTATGGTGGTTGTCCCAATTTGGTCGTTGGATTTTCCATATTTTTCAGGAATTATGCACATTAATTTGATTATTGGGCTTTAAATAGGATTTTAAATATTTTAATCTCATTTAAATTTCTTCAACTTTGATGGATTTCTTTGTACTCATTTTATGAGGATTTTGCTTCCTCATAGGTATTAAATAAATTTACTTCCTTATACATGGCGATTTTTTTCTAACCAAAGAAAAAAGTGGATACTCTGAATATTTTTCAAGCTTATGTTGATGTCTTACCGAAAATGTTATTTCCAGAAAATCAGAGAGCAATTGATTAATCAAGATGGTCGTCGAAATTTTGTCTATAGATCAATTCACGCGTCTCAAAGACGCCAACAATTGCATCCAATATAGTACTCTTATAATCGAAGTAAATCATTTTTCTAACAAATTTAAAAACGAAATTGGGTGATTATAGGGGGTCATAAAATGTTCTTCAAATGGGCAATCAGTGCGTGTTTGAAGACGCGAAGAAATATTCATTTATATTAATGGTGTATTCCTAAAATTAAAAAAGTTTTCCTCGTAAACAAAATAAAAAGTTTTTTTTTAATTTAGAAATTGAAATTGATAAAGCATCCGAGGTCATCGAAGGTTCGTCAGTAGGTCATTCGACGTGTCTCAAAGACGCGAACAAACATTTCAAATACAGTGTTATAGAATTCGTAATATGCACAAAGTTTTTCTCATTTAAAAAGAATAAGCCATTTTTAAGTTTAATAAATCGATAATGGTGGATCATAAAAGATTGAGCAATATCTCGATCGATACATCTCGTAGACGCGAACAAATAGTCTACAAATAGTATTTTTGTATTTTAAGTATCAAGATAGTTTTCTTATATAAACAGAATATGATATTATTGCACTTTGAATTTCAAAAATTTTTCGCTTGTATAAACAGAGTAACATTTTCTTTTTCGAATTTATAGTCTGAAAAGAAACTATTTCCAAATGACCGATATAGCTCGTCAAATCTGAATATCAATGTGACCTATAATTCGTAAAACTTCATAATCCTCTTTTACTTTTCAAAATATGGTGAACAGAAAAAAGTTATATACAAAGACACATGGATATATGAAGGGACTTGCAAAAATGCAACGAATTTTGAGTTAATTTGCAAGATTACAAAGAGTTTCAAGGTATTTAAAAAATGTTAAGGAATGTTTGAGAATTTTGTAGGTTTTTCAAATATTCCAAAGAATTTCACCAGATTTAATGGAATATATAGAACCCTTAGTTATCTCAAAAGATTTAAGTAATTTATAATATTTAAAGCTATTTTAAAAGATTTTAAAAAATTGCAAGAGATTTAAAACAACTTTAAGGGGTTTAAAAAATTGTACAGGTATTTCAAAGATTTTAGATGTTTTCACCAATTTCAAGGGACTTATAGAAAACCTTAGGAAGTAAATTTAATTTATCTTACTTTCATAAGATTTTAAAGGATTTCTAAAGATTTCTATCTATTTCAAAAATTTGAAATATTTTAAGAGATTTCTAGACATTTAAAAATATTTCAATGATTTAAATGGATTTATAAATATTTATCAAGGTCTCATGTGGTAATTTTATTTTTGCAGAATCGCTATTTTTTTCTGAGATTTTTTGTGTGTCTAAAATAAATCGTTTTTTTAGAAATCTACTTTTTGCGTTAATATCTTTATTATTTTTGTATTATTTATACCAATTTTAATATTATTCCATAATTTTTTTCTATATAATGATTTCATATAATGAATTTCTTATAATCGAGAATAAATTATAAAAAATTCATTATAGAGAAATTATTACAGGCTTATACTGACTATTTTTGTGCCACTCACATTCTTTTTTAAGTTTTCTTAAATACTCATACACAGGGGCTACCCACTTATTTTCGGGCAACCTCAGGCCTGTATTGAACCAATATTTTGTCAAATGAAGCAAACCAAAGTAAAAAGAAAACAATGATTTTTAATGACAGTGTTTTGTGTTACTCACTTTATTTTTTGGAGTTTTTTTTAATACTCATACTCAGGGCCTATCCAATTATTTTTTGGCAATCGGAGGCCTTTCATGAAACAATATTTATTCAACTAAAGTAAAACATACTAAAAAAATTTTATGTTCTAGAATAAATGTTGAAAGTTCGCAAGAAGCGAAGCTTCTTTTTTCCATTATTTTAAAAACACCGAAGACAATTATACAGGTGTCTAAAGTGTGGATAAAATATATACTTTAGCTTTGCATGAAATTAATACTGTGATGAGTATGCAGAAAGAAAGAAGAAATAACAAAAAAGGAAAATTTATTATGAATTTTCTGGGGCGTGGGTAGATTGGTTTCTGGTAATTTTACAGCATGCAAAATCTCTTGTCAGAGGCGCAACAACAGCATCCGCAATCTCGCATTCTCATGTTTATCGCATCACGAATACTGCCGCAAGAATTGTGTCTGTTACGTAAGGTAGCTTCGTTTTTGCAATACTGTGGTATAACGTCTCCAACATCCAACTAAACTGGTCTTCTTCATATTCATTATACATACAATTTTCATTAAGAATATAGCCACTTAAATTTATTAAGCATTTTTTTCAAAATCTAGTCAAAATGAAGGTAACTACTAGACTTTCGAAACTCTAGTTTCATTGCAGACAATAATTAGCTTTTCTAAATTAAAATCCACTGCTCAAATTGACAATGAATATTAAATTAATTACTTGTAAATTTAAATTTGTTAAGAATCTACTTGGATTGTAAATGACTAAATTAAGAAAATGTCCGGTTTGAAAAAGTAAAACTATTATTACAATTGAGGTGATCTACTACAAGAGTTATTGAACCTCTAATTTCCAGAACTCTCTGAATTTAAACGAATTAGATTACATTCCGTTAAAATGATAGCAAAGTCAACTTACCGCATTGAAAAGGAACCTTATTAATCAAAGTTTAAGTGAAACGCATATAATTTCACATGAACCAATTCAGTTTGAATCAAGTAAATCTAATCAATTCAACTATTCACGCGAATTAAAAAAACATTTCAGTATAGTGCAAAATATGTCGTCCGGTCTTAAGACCTCCCTGTGCGTGCATTTAATTATTCCTACGAAAAAAATTCAATTTCAAAATAAAACCCGTATAGTCTGATAAAGTGGAACGAATTTGAAACCTTTCCAGAATCGTTGGATTATTACATTCCTTATCAACATAAAGATGAATATTCCTTCTAAAATAAAATTTCCGACAGGTTTTCGACTTAACATTATATAATTATTAATATGAATAGATGTAAATGCAAAATTGATTAAATTATATAATTCGATTTAGAGTTGGTTTTAAATTTAATTTCTGTGAGAAAGCTAGTAGAAAGAATAATTGAATTGAAATAAATTTTATTTCAAATTCCATTTCCCAGGAGTATTTTTTAAATTCTCATCATTTATGATTGAGAAATTATTAGAATTGTCCGAAATATGACACCACAGTTTTTCAACGGATCTCTACGTTTCGAGACCCCCTAAATCCGAAAATCAAGTTTTTACGATGGCGTCTGCCTGGCTGCCTGTCCGCCCGTCCGGCCGCCGATCCGTAACCTCGATAAATTTCGATGAAATGAACAGATCAAATCGATCTTAAGCAAACTTTTTTTAGGCCTTAAAAGAAAGGACGAGTTCGCTGACCAGCCATTTTTGATAAAAATTAAAAAAATTAGAGCATTTTCAAAATTTTTAGGACCACTTTTTATATTTAAAAGTTTTAAGTAGGGCTATTCGTAGAACTTCGAAAGCCAAACAATCTATCTAAATTACTTTTTTTGATAAAAAGAAAATTCTCAGAGTTACAGCATTTTACAGATTTTAAAAGCCAATCGAAAATTCAAATTTTAAGCCAAGACACGCACGATATAAAAAAAAGCCAAGAGAAGAAAAACATTGCTTTTTGAAACCCCTACAAGATTATCATAACAACGTATTGGATTTTTTTGGAAAATAAAAAATTCTAACTTTGATTGCACAAAAAATAATAAAAAATAAAAAATTGCATCCTATAATCCAACAATTCAGGATACGGAAAAAGATGAATCTACAATAATTTTGACCTCAGAGAAGATCTACAAATTCGATAATAGTCACTTCTTGATAGGATTTTTTAACCAAACAACGTAAAATTTAAAAAAAGTCTAAAAGAGGAATTAGAGCTTTGTAAAAATCATACAATACTTCTTTTAACCAGTTTTCAAGGGGATACGTAATTTTCTTTTTATTTATCGTAAGCAATATGCAGAAAATCGAAAACTCCGATATTCCGCCAAAAAACGCGAGATACTCGTATGTACGTAAAAAAAACTAAAAGCATACTTGCAGGATATTTTGTTTTATCCATAAAAAATAATATATATGAAAACAAAATTCATATCCTTAAAAAAATGTATTTCTTATGCATATACGTTAAAACTGGGATAAATAAAATATTCGCCAATTTATGTTTGATAATTAAAATTATAACCCAGTATATCCTATCAGTAAGTCAAATAAATAAAAAAACAATCAAATCAATGTCAAATATTTGATTTATGCGTTTGTTTGATTTTTGCGATCACAGAAGAAGAGAATATACCTTCGTTGGTTTGCTTTTCACAATAAAATTACTTTCTAGTTTGTAGTTGTGTCTGCAAGCAAATATTAATTTTTTTTCAAATAATCTGCACCGGTGACCTTCAGATATCGAGCTTATTGCTACCTTCAACTGGTGCCGGCATTTCCAACATAGTTTATACCTATCTAATATAAAAATACAAAAACACACTCACAAAAAATAATCGTTTCTTTCAAGGCTTAACTGTAAAGTTATTGGGGACAAAAAAGTTCAGAGTAATGTTAAGAACAAAATGTTTATCGCCGTAGAAACAGTAAAATTTATACTCTAAATGAAACTTCATTTATGTGGGAGAAAATATATGTAATCAATTTTTTTACAACAGAATTTAAATTGAAAGAAATTATTTTATAACAATATCAATTTGTTGGATATATTTCCGGTTTTATTTTTTTAACAGCGCATTATCATTAAACAAACTTGGCATATGGTACCCCATTTTTAAAACATGGAAATACAATAATTAATCCATAATAAAAAAATATTACAATTTTACAGTGATCGGCTAATGATGTCTCTTGTAAAGAAAAAATATAAATAAATACATCGAAGAACCTACATAAATACAATAAAAGTGTAACAACGTGGATAGAATTATTTAATCATTTTATGGGAAGTTAATATTGCAAAGTTACACATCCAATTGTTTGATTTATCAATTTATAGTACATTATAATATTTTGATTTTATTATTTGGCTTTACAAAATTTTATTTAGAAATGTTAACAATTTTTTATTCAAACAGCACTGATTAACATCGAATAATTCTAATCTCACAATAATGCATGATTTTATTTCAAAATATTGTTTGATGTACACACATATGCAAAACGTTGGTTGTACAAACATCGAAAATGGTTGATATCGCATTAAAAAAAAAATCCCCATCAAGCAAAATCCCGAACATCTGAGAGCAAAATATTCTCATCGGTGAGCAAAATGCTCGGTATGATAATTATGTCTATTTTGTTGGATCATCAAGGTTATATTCGATTTCTGTAATAATAGCAAATCTCAGGTTTCGCAATGCAATTTATAATAAATTATTGGATACACGAGGCCTATAAACCGCCTATTTAGCCTCTCTTATTGAAAGATACTATTCTCGATTCAACTTACAGATCAAAAACAAAATGTAAAGTTTACATTAATTCCAGGTTAAAAAATGGGCCACGTAAACTAACGTTATTGAGTTATTTTCAATCCTAAATGCGATACTTTCAGGTATCTCACCTTGGTTGGGATAATATATCAAATCATAATGAATGATTAATTTTTCACTCGAAAATTAGCCAAATTTAACACGACAGCGCAATTTTGGTTCATTTCGGATCATAAAAGTCAGCAAGGATTGCTATTTCCAACTAGCTATCAGTTGCTTCTTTTTACCATTTGCTTTTTTTCTGCTAAATCAATTACTTTAGCAGGAAATTCCTGGTAGAATAAATGCAATACACTTGATCGCAAGTATCTCGATCTTTTTCTTGAAAAATTCAACAATGAAAATCACAATGGAGAGACCATATCCAGTTGCCATAACGAGGAGCAGTGAAGTAGCTAGATTCGTAAATTCTTGTTCCTCATTAATTAGTGAATTTTCTACTCTTACCGATCGAGACGTTAGAGACTTGTGCCAGTGTCCGAGGAGACCGGAATCCTGTAGTTTGATCAAAATCTTGTCAACTTCTTGAAGAAACGGTGAATTCTTTTCAAAAAACATAGCCTTTTTATAATGACCAAAGGTTTGTTTCACGAGTTTCATCACGTGGTTGCCCTTTTCATCAGGGTGTCTTCGAATGAATAGTTCCAAGGAAATTTGGCGATCTATACAAGTGACGTTCTTGTAGTTCAACAGCATTTCTCTGCATTTTTCTCCATTAACATCAATTCTAGACTTGTTCAACAAAGTTCCCGTAATTTTATCACTTCCTATTTTCAATATATTGTAAGCCATCTCTGGAACTATTGGAACAAGATTCGTTTTATTCAGTTCATCCAATGTATCGATAACCACATCCAAATCTTCCATTATTTCTATGTCGGTTAATATTGCGAGGAGGATAGAAAAGAAAACCGAGAACGTGATCAGAACAGTGGCAAAGACAATTCTTTCAGCCGATCTTTGAGGTTCTCGAGGTACTGCAAATCCCAACATTGCTTGTGTTATGTCTATCATAGACCAGTAGTAAGTGTCGAATTTCAAGAAGCGAGTCAGGAGCCAGATTGGTACGATCAATAGGATGAAGTATAACCAATTCATTGAGAGTGACAGAGATCGTTTATTTTCTTTTGATTTGAATACTAAAGCGTTATATTGTAGTACTCCAATACTTCTACTAAATTCTATAGTGCAATTGTACCTTTTTATTCCTTGGTTAGTTAGAAACTGAATTTCTTTGTCTCGAAGTTGTCTTACAAACCCTGTTGCCGTCCTTGTGTTTTCACATAACCAACGACCCCACCACTCTTCTTGAGATGGGACTTGTAAAATTTTGAAATTCATCGCCTTCGAAAGAGCTTTTACAACTGAAGCTTCTGGTCCAGAAACTGAAATAGGTTGCCCAGTTGAGTTTCGTTTGACTACAACATATGGGGGATAATTAAAGGAACCTACCTTCATTTCGAAGCCGTTCAGATCCTGCAATTTACTAGGAAATAGTTTAATTTTCTCTCCGTAATTTTCTCTTACGTAGATACCAGTGAAGGGATTCAAGTGATGTACCTTAGTGATGCATCTACTAGGATACCAGGGCGATGAATTGTTTTTCGATCTTTTGTCGAGTACCTGAAGAATCGTGATGTCCCGGAAATTCTTTGACCACATCTTCTGTAACAATATCTCATAGCTAAGTCCTTCTTTTCGAGGAAAAACGATTTTCCAACATTTTGGTCTTACTTTATGCGCTGATAACTCAATCAGAAATTGTTCTAATTCAGAAAACGATGAGTTTCCTAGGTTGTTCTGTATAAGGGATCGTCCATAAATTACGTAACGCGTTTTTCTTTTGTTTGAATATAAGTCGAGCATGAAATTGATGTGAAGTTGAGAAAGACACAACGATATAAACAAAAGAAAAAAGTGTTACGTAATATATGGACGATCCCTAAGGAGAATCGTGATAAGCAAAGTCGTCGATTGAAGATCGCGGGGATGTTTTCGAATTTCGGCTGTAAAAAGAGCGGCTTTATGTAAACTGAAAACCAGACTAGGAATATTTGACTGTATTTTTCGCAAAATACTCTCAAACTGGATAGTTTGATTGTCAACGTTGTTGTCGATGATGAAAATGGCAGTTGAGATTCTCAAATCTTTCTTGATGTACTTGGCGATGTGATGGATCCAATTTGATTCGTAAACTAATCCATGTTTAATAATAATGAAACTTGACAAAAAGATAAGTATGATTTTGACATTTGGAAAGATGATGGTTGAGCTGCTTTTTCTGGTTAGATATGTTTTACAACATATTTTGGATTATAAATATCAAGTGACAAATCTAACTATCTTTACGGTCGACCGCAAACTATCCTTTTTGAAGTTTCCGATAAGAGTTTCTTATACAACTCCAGTAATTTCCCCGAATCCTAACCTTTTTATTTCAATTTATTGTATCGTGAATGTTTCACTGTTTTTTTAGTAATTATCTTTTGCAAACTCCCGGACAAACAACAAATACGTCAATGGAATCATATTTGAGGAATTGACACTGTTGACTTAAAAGACGTACACTTGAAAAAGTGCACTCATCAACTCAGTTGTCAAAGTAATTAACAAAAATGTCAAATACTGTACATTCATCTTATTAGAATATTCTACGCCTTGTCTGTTTTAGTTCGTCACTTGTGGCTGACCATCTTCATGTAGGTAGATTTGCAGTTCTATATTTTGTAAAATACCTTTTCACTATATGAATGTAAGGTTGTACTTTTGTTGTTTATAAGAACAGCCAGCAGCCTTGTTTTACCTGGTTTAAAAATAAATTATTTTACCTAACTTATGTACTTTTGAACATTTGTTTGAGTTTGGAATTGTTTGAAATACATCGCATACTTGTAAACTGTCCTTATTGAAGTACATACCATCAATCAAGATTATGCATTTATTCAGGCACTTTCAATGGTCATGGCTTGAAATTCAAATCTATTAATATAACTGAAATTTTAAGTTGGCGAGTATAATCTGCCATGGAGATAAATGAATGAAAAGTAAAAATTCTTCCTACTTTAATAATTTATTGAAGTTATTAACAAAATTCAGATTGATTTCTTCACTTCAAATTCACCAAAGGCATATTTCACTGATTATTGATATTTCATTTTTTAAAAAAAATTTAATTTCTTGTTCACAAAAGAAATAGAAACGTAATTTTATACATGATCACTATATCTTCAATTTTAAAAACAAAAATATAAAGTTTTGCAAAATTAAAAATAATTGTAAGAGAACAATTTTAAAGAACTCATGAAATTTGAAACATGTTCACATCTTTCACCAGTATTACCTATTTACGTAATGAATCTGTAATCAGAAATACAAATTCTTGTAAAAAATGCACTTTTTCTCAGTAGACGGTAAAAACGGGATAACAAAATTTTCGACAATTTAAGTTTAGTAATTAAAATTCTAATATTCATAGGTTTCGTCCATAAACTGGGTTACCACTTTAAGGGGGGGGGGGATCCTAGTAAAAGTAATGTTACACGAACATTAACCTTTATGTTTAAAAGATAATCTTTTTTAGTTTAAAATTCAACTTTTTGATTGAGAATTCTTTAATTTGGTCAAAACTTCGTATTTTCGGTATGAAATCAATCTTTTCCTTTAAAAATTCACCTTTTTGCTTAAAAATGTAACAATTAGATTTCAAAGTGAAACTAATTTTTTGAAAATTTAAAAAAAATTCTTTCTTTCTTAAAAATTCAACTGTTGGGTTGAGAATTCTTGAATTTTTTTTCGGTAGAAAATTAATCTTTTCGTTTAAAAATTCATCTTCTTCCTTAAAAATTAAACAAATAGGTTTTAAAGCAGAACTATTTTCTTCAAATAAAAAAAAGTTTCTTTATTTCTTAAACATTCATTTTTTTGTTTGAGAATTTTATTGAAATTTCTTTTTTTTGTAGCAAATTAATCATTATTTATCATTAAATTAATCATATTTGGGAATTCTTAAATTTAAAAGAAATTTTGCGGTATAAAATTAATCTTTTTGTTTAAAAAATTAAACACCTGGTTTTAAAACTGAACTACTTTCCAAATTACTAAAAAATGTCTTTGTTTCTTAAACATTTAACTATTTGGTTGAGAATTCTTGAATATAATTAAAAATTCGTTTTTTTGTAGTAAATTAATCTTTTAGTTTCAAAATTAATTTCTTTTTAGTTGAAAATTGAACTTTTTGTTTGAGAATTCTTGAATTTCGTAAACAGTTCGTTTTTTGGTATAAAATTAATCGTTTAGTTCAAAAATGTATCTTTTTGGTTAAAAATTCAACAACTAGCTTTTAAAGTTGAACTAAGAAAGTTGGAAATTGAACTGCTTTGTTGAAAATGTATTTTTTTTGGTTGTTAAGTTATTTCGGTATGTGAAAATTCACCTATTCTATTTTTGGTCAAAAATGTTTGTTTTTTTACGTAAAAATTTAACTCTGGTAAGATTGAACTATTTTGTTAAAAAGTAGTTTTTTTATTTTGAAAATTAATCTAGTTCAGTTGAAAATTCAATTTTCTGATAGAGAGTACTTGTATTTCGTAGGAAGTTCGTCTTTTTTGGTATAAATTTAACTTTTAAGCAAAACTTCATATTCTTGATAGGATAATTAAACTTTTTTTTTATAGAAAATTTGTTTTTCTCTTTAAAATTTTTAATATTTTTATCAACAGAATTTAAATTTAAAGAAATTATTTTAAAATAATGTCAATTCGTTGAATAAACTGCTTTATATAGCAATTTATAGTACATTATATTTTAATTTCATAATTTGGCTTTACAAAATTCCATTTTAAAATGTTTACAATCTTTAATAGAGTAAAATCATACCATTTTCATAGTATGATTAAACACCATAGTGCAGGTGTTCAAAATACATCTTCATCAAGAAAGTTGTGTTCATAACTAAAATTTGAAACGAACTCATCAGATTTCGAAGGTCTCATCATTTTAAGAAGATGTATTCTAAATACCTGGACGACGAGACCTTGGGAAACGATTAAAATGAATCAAACTTTAGTTTATTTTCCCTTATTGTTTGCACTTTTTCTTCCATACAATTTCATTCTAGTAAATTAATCTTGATCATTTATCTAGTTCTTGAATAATTTGCATGAAAAATCAACTTAGGTATTTTGTTTAATTGAAAAATATCTATTTTGTTTGAAATTTTAACCAAAAATCTTACCTCATAGTTTCTTCAAATACTTGTGAAACTCGCAAAATTCTTTGTGAAATGTATGGTGCGTTTTTTTTTCTTTTGCTACCAGAGGAAAAGAGTGTTCCTTCGTACGTTTCCTTTTCGCAATAAAATAACTTTCCGACTGTGCTTTCTAAGGAAATATGGATTATTTCCGACGTAAAATATGACCTTCTAATATGGGTCTGCTATTATAAAATCAAAGTATCCATATTTTCATGTTTATAGTTACATTATCACATAAATATGTCGATATCGAAGTCTCTTGCCATTGTTTATGTTATTTATACTTAGATCGCATTCGATGTAGTATCAAGTAAAGAATCACGAAAATGTGTAAATAATACTTGAAGGCGACAAGATATAAAAAGCTATAGGAACATAAGAGCTTATGTAAGAAAATGTGTAGACCTAAGGAAAGCTAACGTTGTATGTCAGGACATGAAAGTGTAGAGAAATATAAATGATAAAAAACCAATACCTTCTCCTTCAGATGAGAATGTAAAAATGTATAATGAAGAGTCACTGCAGAGTGAGAAATTTTTTGACTTTTAATAATAATTGTTAGAAACAAGTTCTATTAACGAACACTACATATTATAGATTGCTCATTTGTGAAGGATATTCCTTCATTAACATTACTTACTTTTATCCAAAAAATAATACTTGTTCATAAAAATATGTCTTCCGACATTGTTTGTTAATTTTATAAACAAATTGTGTAAACAAATTATCAGCGTAGACATTTCAACTCAACAAAAAATAATTTTGTACTTAATTTATGTTCCCAGAGAGATTTAAAATTTAGTGAAGACAATTTGTCATTTAGTATTACTTTTTAATATTATGAGCAAATTGTATAAACTACTGTCAAGTGTGGACATTCAAAATCAACAAGAAAAGTTTTTTTCTCTTAACTGTCCTTAAATGAAAGTTTTAGCCAGTGTTAGAAATAACATGATGGTATGTTTACAAATGTCTACAGTGATCATTGGTTTTTAAATTAATTACATAATATCGAATAATATATTTTCAACGCTAAATTTTACCGTGAATATAATTGAGAGATAATTAAAAGACATTTTTTTACTTCAAATATCCACACTGGAAATTTGTTTACATAATTCGTTACAAACGAGCAATCCATAATGTGTTTATTGATCAAACTTGTTCTTTTAATTAAAATCGAACGACCACTTGCAATATTCTAATACTTCTGACGAATAATTGCCCAAAATTACAAACATGACCCAAATTTATATGTAAATAAGAATAAAATTTCCAAATTTCGCTCACGCACTTGCCTTAACGGCTCGCACTGAACAATTACTCTCTTTGAAAAAGTCCTACTTCTCCTCCTTGTTGCATAATATAATATTTCGTGTTAAAAACTTGTAGATCCTATTTAATGTAAGCGACCGCAATTGGCGATATTAAGGTAGAATTAAAAAAATAGTTGTAATCTCACTCTTCCACCTTCTATCTAGTATGTCGTAAGAAACGGGATTTGAGGCTTGTAACGCGAGACTTTTGATAGTCACGGCACGCTAATGTTATTACGTTTTTGCTGTTTGTGTATTCATGAGTTTCACGACACATAATGCCCATAACGCGAGAGTACTCGCACTCGTCTGGACGGGAAGGACTTTCGCCCGGATATGCAGAAGTGATGATAGGTACCTATATACTAAGTAGCAGCAATATACCTCATCGAGTTACGGGTCAAAGTATTTTCTTACAAAAATACACCTTGGTCGCATGAACAAACTAATAAACTTATTGCTTCTTAAATTAAATTTTTCTGAAAAAAGATCTTCTCACTTCGCTCCACTGGGAATCGAACCACAAAACTTCCGATTGCCAGTCGGGTGCTTTTCCAATTAAGAAATCGTTTTTTTAGAAATTTACGCTATCTCAATCCAGATGTTTTATTTATGATAAGAGTAATTTAAAGGAATCTGTAGTATCATCAGAGGTAGTTGCTATCGATCAGTGCAGATGCCATTCCAGTTGAGCGAAGTGAGAAGATCTTTTTCAGACAAATTTTATTTAAAAATGGTTTTAAATTATTTTACATCTAGTCAAAAATGACGTTAGGTATTTTCTCTTATTTGAAGAATTAACTTGATTCGTAGATTTCATTTCTATTTCCACAGCTTGTGGAATGACATCTACACTTATAGATAGTAACTACTTCTGTTGATAATAAAGATTCCTTTAACCCGTTAAGGACCGAACGTCCGTATTTACAACACTTCTTTCAGCGAAATTTTCTGCTACCGAATTGATTGTTGAAAAATTTCAAAACAATGGATTTTAATGTAGAATTTCCTGAACTTTCGAAATACGTCATCAGATTTGTAATAAAGTTTATACAGGAGTGATTATATTCATTTATCTAACAACAAATACGAATTTTTCATTTCATAAAATTTTCATTTAATTATTTTCGACTCGAATTTGTAAAGACATACCTCTGAAAAAACAACATTCTTGCGTCCATGCTTCAAAAGCTTCAAAATCTATAGGTTAATTTTCCGAAATTCAGATGGCAATGTCCAATTTGTCAGCTAAAAGCCAAATTTTTTTTTGCTATTCCTGATTTTCTGTATTAGAGAAATATTTTTCGGTTTAAATTTGTGTGCAATTCTGATGGCATATTTCGAAAGTTCAGGAAATTTTATAATAAACTTAATTTATTTTGCATTTTTTGTACAATTGATTCGGAAGCAAAATATATTGCTGAAAAAATTGTTGGAAAACGGACTTTTGGTCTTTAAAGGGTTAAAGCTATGTAATGAGTGGGTCACGTGACCAGATTCCTCCTTTACCAACACTTTATTTATTTCCTACATTATTTTCACACGAATCGCCACATTGAATTAAAAATTTGGGGTACTAAATAAGAAGCACTAAGAAAGGTGTGTCTGCTCCTAAATTTTTAAAATTATGCGAAAAGTTTTTTTGTAAATAAATGTTTTTGGCTTCTTTAATAATTATTAAATTTTAGAAGCCAACCCACCTTTCTTAATCCATCTTGTTTATTATCCTACATTTTCAACTCGATGTGGCGCTTCGTATGAAAATGAGTTAGGAAATTTAAAAAAAGTGTCGGTAACGTAGGAATGTGGTCAAGTGACCCACTCATCACATGACCTTAAATTTGTCTTATTTGTTGTAATAAATTTTTGATCAAGCATCTCCTTCGCTTCTGCTTTTACTGTTACAGAAGAATTTGGGCTAAAAAATCAGAGCTGACTGAGACGCGATTCCTCGTTCGAGAATAAGCGAGAAACTTTTATAAAAAACGTCATGAAATAAAGATGATAAAATTCTGCTTTGCATGGAACCTAATAGATATATGTTTCGTTTTTTGTAAAGAACATACATGGTAAAAAGTTTTGTTTTTTTAATTCAAGAATTTATCGAATTTTGTAACTTGGCTTAAATTCATGGCCCGACCTAAGGAAGTTGTAGCAAAATTCTTAAATTTATACCACACAAATTTTAAGTTTTATCTTACGGTGGTCGCCGATAATTTCTCAGATTTTGTATCTTAATTTCAACTCGTGATATTATTTAGGAAACTTTTGGAACAAAATTGACAGGATGCTATCTCTTGAAATAGTTACTTTATTTTGAGATACTTAAACTTCAACAATCTTCACGTTATCCCAAGATATGACAATTAATTTCCAAGCGTTTCTGCCTCGAGTTTCAGTCGGCGATGCCCGATATCGGCCAGCCGGCTTTATCGGTTAAAACTCGACTAAAATTAAAACCGAAAACTGAAAACTAAGACAGAAAAATAAAACTGAAAACTAAAACTGAAAAAAAACTAAAAACTAAAACTGAAAACTATAAATGATAACTAGACCTGGAAACTAAAACTAAAAACTAACACTAAAAAATAAAACTGAAAACTAAAATTGAGAATTGAAAACTAAAACTGAAAACTAAAACTGAAATCTAAAACTGAAAATTAAATTTGAAAACTAACACTGAACAATAAAACTGAAAACTAAAACTAAACTAAGAATGTCCATGCGTGTTTGTGTCGAGCTGACTTTAAAGTTTTATTGACTTGAATTGAAAATAAAACTTCAAACTCTGTTTGGTATAAATTTAACATATTTTCTACAACTTTTCTAGGTCCTGCCATGATATGAAGTCGAGATAACAAATTCAAGAAATTCTTTTCTTTCACATATAAAAAAGTCATATTTTAAGGGTTATTCCAAGAAGAATTTCATACGCATCCAACTATTTTTTTAAAAACAGTTACCTTTCAACAATCTTCACGTGTCTCAAGATAGGAAAACAAATTTCCAAGCATTTATGCCTCGAATTTCAGTCGGCGATAACCGCTATCAGTTCGCCGTATTAATCGAATAAAACTCGACTTAAATTGAGAACTAAAACAGGAAACTAAAACCGAAAACTAAAACTGAATACTAAGTTTGAAGATTGAAACTAAAAACTCAAACTAAAAACTAAAATTGGAAACTAAAACTGAAAACTTAAAACTTAAAACTAAAACTGAAATCTAAAACTGAAAACAAAACAAAAAACTAAAATTGAAAACTAAAACTGAAAAATAAAACTAAAAACTAACACAAAACAAAAACTAAACTAAAAATGTCCAAGCGTGTCTGGGCCGAGCTAGCCAATAACAGGGATCACCGATTGAAATTTGACGCAGACATGCGTAATAAAACCTCAAACACTCTGTAGTGTAAATTTAACATTTCTACCACAACTTTTCTAAGCTTGCTATGAAATAAAGTCGAGGTACAAAAATCCGAGAAATTCTTGAACTTTTTTTCACAAAACTTCTCACGTAGTATATTCTCATTAATTATCAGAAAACCATATTGTAATAACTATTTGAAGATAAATTTTATAAGCTTCAAAAGGTTTTTTCAAAACAATTAAACTTCAACAATCTTCCCGTGTTCCCAAGATATGACAAAAAATTTCCAAGCGTTTCTGCCTCGAGTTTCATTCGGGGATAACCGCTATCAGCCAGACGGCTTAATCGACTGAAACTCGACTATAATTGAAAACGAAAACAGAAAATTAAAACTAGAAACTAAAACTGAAAATTAAAAACTAAAATTTAAAGCTGAAATCTAAGACTGATAACTAAACCTTAAAACTTAAACTGAAAACTAAAACTGATAACTAAAAATGAAAACTTACCTAAAAACTGAAAATTAAAAAGTTAATACTAAAACTAGAATCTAAAAATGAAAACTTAAACTGAACAATAAAACTGAAAACTAAGACTGAAAAACAAAACTGAAAACTAAAAACTAAAACTAAAAACTCAAACAAAACTAAAATTAAACTAAAAATGTCCAGGCGTGTCTGTGTCAAAATGGCCGATAGCAGTGACCGCCGACTAAAATTTGACGCGTGTGGAAATGTATAATCCTATCTCGGGAACCAATGAAGAATTTAAAAGCTTTATTAGCTTTAACGCAAAATAACACCTCAAACTCTCTGTGGCATAAATTTAACAGTTTGCCTGCAACTTTTCTAGGTCATGCCATGAGATGAACTCGAGGTACCAAAATTCGAGAAATTCTTCAACTTTTGTTACCAAACTTCTTACTAGTATATTTTCTTTCAAATATCAGAAAGGCATATTTTAAGAATCATTCGTCGAGAAATGTTATCAGCTTCCATCGATTTTTGTTAAAAACAATTAAAATTCAACAATCTTGACGTTTATCCCAGATACGACATAAAATTTCCCAGCGCTTCTGCCTCGAATTTCATTCGGCGATAACCGCTATCAGTCCACCGTCTTAATCTAATAAAAATCGACTAAAATTAAAAAATAAACTGGCGTCTAAAACCGAAAACTAAAACTGAAAAATAAATTTGAATATTGAAACTTAAAATTAAAACTAAAAATTAAATCTTAAAACTGAAAAGTTAATGTTAAAACTAAAACTGAAAACTTAAAACTAAAACTGCTTTCTACATTCAAAAGCGTTTTTTTTGAAATTTTCATTATTATAATTTTTTATAACAATCCAAAATGCAGCCTGCAGTATTTTGCACTGTCAGCTGTGATAATTGAAATAAACCTTAAATTCTCTAAATTTATGTGATTACAATAGAAAATTGTGGTCAATTAAAATTTTGTTTTTATATATTATCTTATGTAGCCATCAGTGCATATATTAGTTTATTATATATTGTTCGAATATAATTTATTTTATATTATAACAATATTTTCACCTTGGAAATTTCTTTATTTCTTAATGTATCTCTCCAAATTGAATCTACCTTTCAACTTTCGATCCCTGATTTATATCGTTAAAGCTTAACTTTCCATTCTTTAAAGATTTAAGAACTTAATTCAAAAGAATGTAATGCATACTTTTTTATTATTTAGGAGAATAACATCGGATAAAATTTTGTTTAAGGGAGCTAGAAACTTTTTACAGTTTTTCAATTTTTGGTCTTAAAATCTGCGGACCACTAGCTTCTTTAATATGCTTAGTATTTTTTATTTTTAATACTGCGACAGAACAAGTTTTTTGTTTTGTTAATAATTTAACTTTTTTTTGTAGAAAATTATTCTGTTCGATTAATAACTTACCTACTTGGTTGGAAATGCCACTGTTTGGCTAAAAAATAATCTGTTTCGGTTGATAATTAAGATTTTTTAAATCGCCTTTTTGGTTAAACTTAACTGTTTTTCATTTAAAAATAAAATATTTTATTTTCTAAATAATAGCTATTACATGATTCGTCATTCAATAATTTTTTGGGTTAAAAATTAAATACATAGTTTATTTCTTTTTTAATTCATTTTTTATTTTCTATGACGATTCATCATTTTAGTCCACAATTCAACGATTTGGTCGTAAATGAAGTTTTTTATTGGAAATGCATATTTTTATTTAAAAATTAAATTACTTTGGTAGAAAATTAAACCATTTGGCTGTGAAATTAGGCTGGTTTGTTTAAAATTCATCTTCATGGTTGCGAATTTAACGGTTTAATTTTCGGTAAAAAACTTATAAAAATTTAGTTATTTGGTGGAAAATTAAACCATTTCGGTCAAATTTTTATTAGTTTGATGAAAATTTTACTACTTTTATAAAGTCATCTTTTTTTGTCGAAAATTTAATTATTTTATTGAAAATTCGTCCTTTTGGATTAGGAATTCATATTTTATTGTAGCATAGTCATATTTCTTGGTTGAAAGTGTATCACTCTCACCTGAAAATGAACCTTTTTTTAGAAAATTCAACTTTTCGGATCGAAAATTCAGCTGTTAATTAAAAAATTTGTTAACGTGCCTAGAAAATTAAACTTCTTTATTAAAGCTTCATATAGTTGCTTAAGAATTCAAATATTTTGTTAAAAATTAATTTGTTATTCTGTTGAAAACTATTTTAATAACAAGAAATTCAGCTGTTTCAGTTTTTTTCTTTTGTTGAAAAATTAATTATTTTTCCAAAAACTCGACTATTTTAATAAAAATTCACCTATTTTGTGAAACTCCTCTTCATTAACTATCTGTTTAGAGTAATTTTTTAATCGAAAATTATACTATTTTGTTAAAAATTCTTCCTTTTGGATTAAAACTTCACATTTTATTGTAGCAAAGTCATATTTTTTGGTTAAAAGTGTATCCCTCTTGGCTGCAAATTAACCTTTTTGTCCAAAATGCAACTCTTCGGATTGATAATTCCACTGTGAACTAAAAAATTCGTCTATTTGTTTATAAAATTAAACTTCTTTGTTCAAAATTCATCTAGTTGCTTGAGAATTCAAATATTACTGGAAAATTTATTTGTCTTTTTATTGAAAATTAGTTTTTTACTGCAAATTTATTTTTTCCTTTTGTTTTATTAACAAATAAATTATTTTCTTAAAAAATAAACTATTTTATTAAAGTCATCTTTTATAACTATTTTTTGATGTCATCTTTCTTGGTGAAAAATTGATCTCTCTTCACTGAAAACAAACCTTTGTGTCGAAACTTCAACTTTCAGATAACCAATTCAACTGTTATTTTGGAAATTCGTCTATTTCTTTAGAAAATTCAACTTGTTTTTAGAAATGTATCTATTTGTGAACGCTTCCTTTGAAGAAAATCGAAAAATATTTGAATTGGACAGTACATTAATATGAAATGTGATGCCCCAAATATATTACAGCAGAAAAAATTTCTCTCTGTACTGCACCTTAATTTGAAATCCGATCTTTCTCTTTCTTTCAGATCGGCGCCTCCGCCTCGCATATCAAAGAAACGATCAATCATTTCTCACTACTCAAGAGTGAATCGCGTTTTCTCGAGTCACGTCACTTAACACGATACTCAACATCTTGCCTCGACAAAATACAAGCTAAAGCCGGCTATTGCGTGAGTGGTAATTGTTTATAATTGGCGTGCGATGCGGGTAAGTTGGTATCCCGCAAGGAAGGCGGTTTCTAGGTTGGACACCTCTTGGTTTCTGTTGGAAAAGAAGAAAAAAATACGGCCTGTATAACAGCCGAGCCATGACAGAATAGAGAGCACACCCAACAGCATTAGGCTGATCGTTGTTGCATTGTACCAACTACGGATGTATTGGATACATAGTACTATAGTAGCAATCAATGACAGCACGAGTATACAGAAAACATGCGAAAAAGAAAAAAAAACAACTACTAGTACACGAACATGGGAATGGAAATAAAGGTAAAAAGGCAGGAACACGAGAATCATCATTCGACGAGTCAGAGACACACACATGTAAAGTCAGCTCTTTGTGCTTTTCAACGATTTGAATTCAAAGCTATGGAAATGTCGCATTTTTAAAATTAATCTAAAATCTGGAGAGGAATAATAACACATTATTATGTTTGTTCATTATAAATATACGAAATTCATTAAAATACAATTCAGATAAATTAGTGCAGGTTTTTAATTGAACTATGAAAAGCTCCCCAACTTTGCACGCACACTTGCGTGCATTTATACGGCTTTTTAAATTTATGCAAAAATATTTTTTAATTTTCACTTTATAAATGATTTGCTGTCATTCCAAACTCCAATGAGTATTTCGAATGTTAATTCTATGAAGAAATTATTTTGATAGATTGACCATTCGAATTTCGAGATCATTCCATATCGAAAGAAGAAATTTTAAAAGATTAAAGAAGTTTTTTCAGATTTTCGGAATTTTCAGAAGATCTTACAAGATTTCAAGTACATAATTTCAAATGATTTCACTAATTTCAGAAAATTCAAGAGATATGCATTCATGTCTGGGAATTTAAAAGAATTACAACTGATTGTAAACAGTTTAAAAAGATTTCCAGGGATTGTCCTGGATTTTAAATGATTTCTTAAATCAATTTAAAATCTGGGTAGGAAAAACAAAACAACATTATTTTTGTTGTTTGAAAATGAGCGAAATTCAGGAAATTATAATTCATAGAAAATAATTCAAGTTTTTAACCAAAATCTAAAAGCCTTCCACTTTTGCGCGCACATATTTGTTTAAGTGTTTACAAAGTTTTAAAATTGTTATTGAAATTTTTCGTAAATTTCACTTCATGACTAAAGTAATATTATTCCAGGATTTCATCCGTACTTAAAATTTTAATTTTCTGAAAAAACAATTTTGAGGTATCCATCATTCGACTTTTGAGCGCACATCATATTTCAAGATATAAAGCATTTCAAAGATTTAAAACCTTTTCAAGAGATTTCCAAAAAATTATTCCATTCACGGGTTAATCTACAATTTAAAGGACCTTATGTTATCAGGGAATTACAGAAAATTTCAAAATACGTCAATGTATTTCCAAATATTAAAGTGGATTTCCATTGATTGCTTCAAGAGATATTAAGTGATTTAAATAGCCTTGAAAGTTTTTCAGTAATTGAGCGGGATTTCTAAGATTTTGTGGGTTTTAAAACGATTTCACGAAATTTTGACGGGTTTTAAGAAATTCAAGAGATTTTCTAAGATATTTGAGATTTTCAGATAATCTTATAGCAATTCAGGTATTTCAAAAAGATTTAATTGATTTAAGAGATTTCAATGAATCTGCATTTATGTCTGGAAATTTTTAAAAATTACACCGCCGAGAATGAAGAAAAAAAATATTTTTGTTTGTAATTGTCACTTTGTAACTGAAGTAACGTCATTCCAAGTTTGCTTAAAATTTTAATTTTCTGATTTCAATGTGATTTCAAACGTACCATGGAATGTCATCAAATTTCTTTGGTTTGCAATAGATTTACAAAAATTTAGAAGAATTTCTGAGACTTTTTGGGCTTTCAAACTATTTAATAAAATTTCAAGGAATATAGCATGATTTTCAAAGATTTATGAAGACTTCTAGAAATTTTAATGAATTGAATGGAATTACATGGGGTTTTCAAGTCTTTATAAAATTAAAGAAGATTTTAATACATTTTGCAGAATTCAAAAAGAATGCAACGAATTTTATTTACTACATAACAAGGATTTTAAAGGACTTTGTGAGGATTTCAACTGATTGTAAGCGATTTCAAAAGTTTAAAAATATTTTTGAGGATTTAGCAGGGCTTCTAATAATTTCCGAATTTTCAGAAAAACTTTCAAGTAATTTTAAACAATTTCACTGAGTCAAGAGAATTTAATCAATTTCCTTTTATTTTTGAAAACCCTAGGGTATTTTAAGCATTTTCAAAATATTTCTAAATATCCATAAAGACTTCTAGGAATTTTAAAGGATTTCATGAGATTTTTAGCAATTTTAAAGATTGCAAAGAATTTCTGAGAATTTCACTAATTCCAGAAAATGCAATAGATTTTAATTAATGATTGAAAACTTAGTAGGATTTCAAAAGATTTTATGCGATTTACAAGGATTTATGGAAGATTCTAAGCATTTTAACGGATTTTATGGAATATCAAATTCTTTATGGAATTACAGAAATTTGAAAATGGTATTATTATTAAATAATAATTATTTACGACGATTTAAAAGAATTTTAGAGGATGCATAGAATGTCTAGAGATTTATAAATACTCCAAAGAATTGAAATGGATTTCATAGTTTTGTATCTATTTCGAATATTTGAAAGCATTTTGCGATATATTAACGCTTTTTGAGTAATTTTGAAGGATTTTATCAGATTCAAAAGGATTTTCTCTTTTTCTGGAGAATCATTCATTCACAGAGCAAATATACTTAAAATAATTTAATTTAATTTAGTAACATCTATCGCGTCTTAAATTTTCAATAAATTAGATTACATTTGTACATACTTTAATATTTTTAAATAATCATTATTAACTTAAGGTTATATTATTTACTTAGGAAAGTTTCCCCTACAGTTTATACGTTTATTCTTCTTGAATGACATTTTTCTATTTCTCCCAAAATCTCTAATTGTCTTGCAATGGGACAGTCACTTAAGATCTACTTTTTCTTTCACATTAACGTAAAAAGACGTTAAAAACACTAAACTATTATTAAACTGTACTTTTTCTTTTTTTATGATTTAAATAACTAGCTACTTAATATTATCGTATTTTGTGTTAAGGTAATAAAGCATACCTTTTAGTCGTATAATAGAATTATTGTACCATTTACAACAATTGTATTTATGAATAATAAAGTTCCTACTCCTTACATTCGTGAAAAACACTCGGGTTCAAATACATAATTTAAAAGATAGTTGGAAATTAAATTAGTAATATTATTATTATTACAATAATTGAATAGCCTTATTCGCTAACTTTGGTACTTTAAATCAAACAAGTCGAAACTAAAAAAGTGTGTTGCTCACCATTATTTGTTTAGCAAAACATTCTGTTGGTTTTTACCTTTCTAAAAAATGATGTTTAATATTTACAAAAATATCCTACTTTTTTGCCATTTCTAGCTGTTATTGGATTTGTGTATTCAACTGTAAAATTTTTATGTTTTTATAGTATCTAATATCAAACAGTAGGTAATGAAACTGATTTTCAAGTCCAGAAAGCAGTTGAAGGAAATTATTGATAAGTTCTTAATAATCAATTAGATACTTTTCATTTTAAAAAATTATAATTATTTTAAATCCTAATGAAAATAAATTTACTTACTGATACCTATTTCCCGTCCCGAGAATATGAGACATTTTCTGTACTTTGGTACATTGCCTTTACATACATATGATGCGCCCAATGCTTGTGGTTCAATACACGCGTCTGAAAATCATCTTAATGATCTTGATTAATCATTATAAATGAACACTTCATATTTTGAGCAATTAAAATCGAACAATATAAATTATTACATTATGAATTAATTATTATTTTCAATATAAAGCAAAGATATAAAATTTGTAAGAAACAATGTGCAAAGCTACATACGCTGTTTTTTTTTACTTCAGCTAGATACTAATTTTAAGATTTAGAAGACTATATACTTTTTTCTATAGATTAATTTTTGGAAACATCAAATTACCTTATTTTGAGATAAAAAATTTAATAATTTTATGCCTATATTTTGCATGAAGTATATTCATGAACGCACTCAGAGCGTCGTCCGAAGTAGCATAATAACCACATTCACCACTGTAGAAAAAGTAGAAGAGAAAGATAAAAATTCCATGCCTGACAATGTTAAAAGTCTTATGAATTAAATTTCGTTGAAACTTTCTAAATCGATAACTAAATATTTATGTAGTGTTCGGACTTTATATGTATACCATTGTATACCAAATCTACATACTCATTCAGATAAAAAATTTTACATTATCATGCTTTTTGACAATAAAAAAATTATGAGCTCAGTCTCAGCTAAAACTGCTGTGCAAATTGATAAAAAGATCTAATATTTTTGTCTAAAATAACGATTATTACTTTAATTTTTGCAGATACTTAAAAGATTCTGAAGCTATTTAGAACTTAAAAAACAAATCTTTAATATTACTTAAATCTGCATAAGAAAATTTTTAAGAAGGCTGTTAAATGAGGCAATTATTGTTAGAATACTAGATATGATATAATCATCGAATTCAAGTACACTCGGTCAATTTAAATATTTTTTATCATAGTCATATGAAAAACGTTTACAATGCAAACACAGAGTTTGTTTTACTGACACCTCTTGAAAACACTTAATTTCTACAAAACATGAAAAAAATCTTGCCATTTTTTTTAGTAATAACACAATATACTTATGCAATGATCAATTCATACATAAAATATTGTTTTTGTATACAAATTTATATAGATGACGGTAATTGTAATGACATCTTTCATTTACAAGCATGAGACAATAGACAAAAATATATAATTTGTTCTCTCACTAAGAATACATGAGAAAATTGACAATTTCACAAAGAGTTTGTGTTGAATCTACCAAATTATTTTAAAACATAAAGATTTAAAGAAATCATTACATTTTTATGATATCTTACTAAACTGATATATTCCTTTTTTCTTAGACTTTGATTTTTAAAGCTATGGATTTCAAGGTATTGACGAGAGGAAAAGGACATTTTATTGATTGAAATGAATACTCAATAAAATAGTCCGAATAATTAAACAATTGATTAATAACTAAAATAAACAAGCAGATATGTAATAAGATGGGTGAAAAAGCATAATTATGGAAATCAAATTTCGAACTATTTGGAAAAGTAGTGTATTACCCTTAAAAAATTACTGTGAAATTAATTTGGAGTGGATGTATGAACACCAACTTACGCGTTAGAAAAATATACGAGGTCTGTTCAAAAAATACAGGGATTGAGGTCATAAAAAAATGTACTTTATTTGAAAGTTACACGTCTGGGTCTCCTTCAAAAATACTCTCCTCCCCAACGCACACACTTATCCCAACGGTGTTTCCACTTGTTGAAACAGTCCTGGTACGCTTATTTTGTGATGGCTTTCAACTCCTTCGTCGCATTTGCCTTTATCTCCGAAATAGTCTCAAATCTTCTTCCTTTGAGGGGTTTTTTTAGTTTTGAGAACAAGAAAAAGTCACAAGGAGCAAGATCAGGTGAGTATGGGGGGTGGGGAAGAACAGTAATCGAGTTTTTGGCCAAAAACTCACTAGTTCCGAGTGCTGAGTGAGCTAGAGCGTGGCACAAATTTCGCAGTGAGGCGGTGCATGTGTTGAGCATGGCAAATGTTTCAGTTGCAGATTTCCCGAGTTTCATACAAAATTTCACAGCAATTCGTTGCTCTTTCAGGCTGTCCATTTTACAATCAGACAAACAAACAAAAAACACTCTTTACTTAAAACCGTGTAGCTTATCAACAAATGAAGATATCTGCGACTGGAATACCGCGTTTTAAACAGCTGATTTGCACGAACTTAGCGACACCAAGCGGATTCTCCTGAAATCAACTCGAGCTGCGAAATTCAAACAGTCCGCGTATTTTTTGAACAGACCTTGTACTTTAAATAATGCATGTGACTGTTTTTCTTCTTTTGATATTTTCGTGAATGTCAATTTTTTTAACAATGTTTTAAATGTCTTAAAGTTTATCCAAATTTTGAAAATCTTTTCAATTAACATTCTTTAGGCAACAAATTATGTTTGAAGACCTCCTGTTTTTGAAAAGCCATTTTGAAATCTACAAGAATGACAAAAGACTTTCTTGGAGATGTTTGTAGGTTTTCTCCTCTTAAAAATGTATTTGAAAAAAATTGATGAGTCTGAAAAATTATAAATGTGAACAAAGTATATTCTAGAAAAAGCGAGATTTGTATTTTTTTAAATTAACTTTTTTAGCTGAATCTAAGCATATTACATTTAAAACGACCTTGTCAGGCTTCTTTTATTTCTCCATTTATGTTGAGGGGTGGCATTTTGGTTGTTTTCCATGATTTTTTGTGTACAAAGATTTACAATTATAACATTTTGCGCGCGCTTGTGTGTGTTTATTTTATTCATTGGCCATTTTTGTAACTGATAAACTGTCAGTGCGGCGACGTGTCGAACTAATAAACTGTAAGTACCAGGTGTATACATATGAAACCGGTATTGCCATTTAGCGGCCAGTAGGCACACTTGTAGGCACTGTCGGAACTTACCATTTGTGCTAATTGGCATAT
>NC_046658.1:90723296-90726449 GCF_010883055.1 Belonocnema kinseyi | reverse complement strand
GGCGCATACTTTGAATAAAATATTTGTTATCATTCTCTTGAAATAAATGTGTTTTTTTCTTGAAAAAATACCGGTTTCATATGTATACACCTGGTAACTGATACTGTTCGTCTTAAGGCCAACTAACGCTCACTTTTCTAGGGGTGTTTGAGGCTCATAACATGGTTTCGATTTAACGATATCTATTACTATTTTGAAACAAAACTTTTAAATATCCATCAAGTTCAGAATCTTTAATAACAGAAAATGCTCAGCGTCTTTAATCGGACTAGATGGAAAATAATTTTTTTTTTTAAATTTTTTTAATTTATCTGCTATATCATCAGAGATTGTACCTTACCGACAGTAGATCAACCCTCCAAACCATGAAGGCAGAAAATCCTCACAATATCGATCAAGTTAAGAATCTTCAATAACAGAAAAATACTTAACGTCTTAATAAGACTAGATGGAAAATAATATTTTTAAATTAAAATTATTTCTTGAAAAAAAGATCCTACTCCATCTTCACACCATTGGGATTCGAACCACAAAACTTCTAATTTCCGGTCAGGTGCTTTTCCAATTAAGCTATTAGAGGGATCAGAATACGAACTCTTAATTCAAGAACATAAAGCTAATTTTTAGCTAGGTTTTAATGGTACAAGTAATTATTTAAAAATTTTTTAATTTATCTGCTATATCATCAGAGATTATACCTTACCGACAGTAGATGAACCCTCCAAAACATGAAGGCAGAAAATCCACACAATATCGATCAAGTTAAGAATCTTCAATAACAGAAAAATGCTTAACGTCTTAATAAGACTAGATGGAAAATAATATTTTTAAATTAAAATTATTTCTTGAAAAAAAGATCCTACTCCATCTTCACTCCATTTGGAATCGAACCACAAAACTTCTGATTTCCGGTCATTTGTCATTTGTGGTTCGATTCCCAATGGAGTGAAGATGGAGTAGAATCTTTTTTTCAAGAAATAATTTTAATTTTAAAATATTATTTTCCATCTAGTCTTATTAAGACGTTAAGCAATAATAATATTAAATAACGCCAAATGAATAACCATCATTCTCTACGACAAATAGATTTATTTTCTACATTTACAAAATTAATATAAGCGGTGGTTTTTTTCTTCATCAAGCTTGTTATTGAAGTATCTGGTTACTTAATATTATGGAAATATTTCAGTGGAAATAATTGATATTTACAGTTTTTTGGCATTGAAGACTGGCTTATCAGAAATAAACTTTCCACTCTGCTTTTATTCTTAGTATTTTTTATTTTCTTGTTTAATATTTGCTATTAGGTTCATTCAAGATATATCTAGTATTTTTATCATTTATTAACGTTAGTTGGTTACCCAAAGCTTTTCCGTTGATTATTGCCTTTCTGATCAATAGCATGTGTATTTACAAAAATAGCCGACTATTGTGCCATTACTAAGTGTTACTGGATTTGTGCAATTTCCTACAAAATAGAACTAATTTTTAAAAATCCAATGATAGAGAGTAGATAATAAAGCAAGCGTTCAAGTTTTAAAAAAAGTTGAAGAAAATAAGAAATAAGTCTCTAATGACCAATTAGGTGTTTCCATACAAAGAATTAAATTTTAAATGTTATTAAATGTGAATTTACTTACCGAGAGCTTCTCCACTTGAGGAATATATATGATATATGTACCCTGGTACATTGCCTATACATACATATCCCATGCCCAATGATTGTGGCTTAGTACATGCCCCTGTAAGCCAATTTAATGCTTTTTAATATTTCAAGGAATCTGCATTATCAACAGCGAATAACAGAATCACAAAATAAAAAACTAATAAAATTTATTTACTATTTTTTATGCACAATGCTCACGACAATAAAGTTGCCACGTGTTTTTTAATGAGTAGAACAAATTCTGTCAAAATAATAATATATCAATTTTCTTATTTAAAATAACTTGAAATAACTAGAGTTAATTTAGAAGAAATTTGACAAATTTCAACTGTCAGCTTTAATTGAGGATTAAAACTGTTTGGTATGTTGGGAAAACGTTGCATTTTTTTCGGAAAATATCATAATGAAATATCATTTTATCATCATCATGTATATATATATATGGATTCCCTTCAATTAATCGGATTACTCTTTCGCCTTTTACTAAAGATTTGCGTGGAGGTTAACAAATGATGAGTCTAATAAAATAATTTTCTCCTTGCCCGACGAAAGTCGGGCCACTATTCGGTTCGGTTTTGATTCCTCTAGAATCAAACCGAAGGGCCTATGACAAAGCCACCGAACGCGTCCTCGGGTTGCGGATAGAGGATTCCTGTACCAAGGATTTCTGCTGAATATGGTTACAAAAATAAATAGGCAGTCACGAACAATTGTCCAGGGGTGGTCCCGAAGGAATTAACCCCCAAGCGAAGGTGTGAAAACCGTGCCGAAAGTTGAATGGCACCTGTGTGAGGTGTCTAGAACGGTGACTCTGGGATACCGGGCGATCTCTCAGAGTACGCAGCCTTATCCTTGCATGCGGGGCTCTACAAGGATGGACGAACCCCTTTCCCTAGCTTCTCGTGGGAACAACAATGACAACACCAAGCATAGTTGTAGTAAGTGCGGTTGAAAACAACAGAACGCGCAGGGCTCCCGACAATGGGTCGGCCAACAATGCCGACCAATCTAGAGCTGGAGAAGCCAATGAAAATGGATTCAATGCCATGGATCGGCGGGATCTCGCGACCTTTGGGTGGACGGAGCGACTGAATCACGACTTGCTAGAGTGCTACGATGAGAGTGTGGCCCCTGAACGGGGTTACATGGCACGGCTGCATGCTCTGTGGTGCGAGAAACACCCGGAGCTATTGCACTTTTCGCAGCAATGTCTGCGAAACCATGCTGAACTACTCCGTAAAAGGGGCTATGTAAGCAGAACGCCTACTCTACCACAGCTAGAACAAGCCGGCAACAAAGAAAGAGAGGCGACTCTAAGACCAACCGCGGGCAGACATCCAATAGATGAAGAGCGATGCTTTACGACCCGGAGAAACATCAACACTAAGGTTTCTCTCAAGCCTAAAGATCTGGGTGAAATGGATGACGAGCTTCGTGGACATTTTTCCGGTGAATCCGACCTCTGGGCTATCAATTATTGTGTGTAT
>NC_046658.1:90705024-90723196 GCF_010883055.1 Belonocnema kinseyi | reverse complement strand
GCCGAAAATAGGCAACTTAGCTGACCCGAAGAATTACAGGCCAATAACTTGTCTGAACACACTTTATAAGATATTCACAGCTATCCTAAATGATAGGATTGTCGAGAGAACCTGCTCATCGATAGATGTGTCTGCAAACATGCAGCATTCTACCAGCGTGACCTATCGATTGCCTGGATTGATTATCGGAAAGCTTTCGATTCTACATCCCATAGACTTATCATCTGTCTTTTGGAAATATTAAAGGTTCATCCGTAAATAGTAGGAAGCATAGAGAGATTGATGCTGCTTTGGAAAATCAGATTTACAATCTCAGCTGGCAAAAATCGTGTGACAACTAACAAGGTCACCTTTCATAGAGGTGTCTTTCAAGGCGACACCATGAGCCCACTCCTCTTTTGCCTTACATTATTGCCACTATCTCTAGCACTTCGCCATTCCGACGGGTACTTGTGCGGCAAACCTGCAGATCGAAAGTACAAGGTCACTCATGAATTTTACATAGACGATCTTAAGATCTATGCTAAAAACAGAGAGCAAGTGCATCTAGCTCTGGGCATTGTCGAACGATATACTAAGGAAATTGGAATGGAATTTGCGTTAGACAAATGCGCCAAGTTTTATTTGAAACGAGGAAAACTTAATGGCATCCCTGAAGATCCTGAGCTCTTTGATAGAAGCGCTATACGACACCTTTGCGCTGGAGAGACTTACACATACCTGGGCGTGCTACAGAGCCGCATTCAGGATGTGACATCTATAAAGGATACTCTCCGAAGCAGATACAAAAGTCTCATCCGACAAATTTGGTCTTCCGAACGAGCTCAGATCTCTTGATATCGGGACAAGAAAGGTTATGCACATGAACAAAAGCATGCATCTTAAGACTTCCCTTCCGCGACAGTACATCTCACGCCATCAAGGCACACAATGAAAATTGCCGAAAATAAACCAATTTCCAAACCACTTAAAATATTGTTTTTTTAATGAAGGCAACATAAGAGAGTATAAAAATATAAATCTAAGTGATCAAAAAATGTTTTTTTGAAGAATATAAATTTCAATAAATAAACCACATATTAAAATTCATCCAGCTTCTTGCCGTAGTTTTTATCTCACTTAGTATTTTGGTTAGGTTTTATTTATTACTATAAAAAGTTCGCATATAGTAATAATTTTTCAGGATGGCCTTGCAATAAAGTTATAATCTACAGTCGAATTTTTTTTTATCTAAATATTTCTCAAATTTTCTATTAACATTATTCAAACTTACAGAATACATATTTTCAACGATATTCTCTAAGAGTCTGGTAAAAATCAATATAATTTCGTATAATTTCGTAAAAAACGCACATTTTTGCGACCCTCTAAGTCAAAAATAACGATTTTACGAAGGTGTTTGTGTGTAGTCTGTATTCTGTAGGCATGATAATTTTCGAAAAATTGAGCAGATTGGTTTCTACTTTAGCACACGTTTTTAAGGCCTAAAAAGAAAGAACAAGTTCGTAAACCAGCTATTTTGGATCAAAATTCAAAAAGTTAAAGCGTTTCAAAAATTTTTGAAACCACATTTTTTCAAGATTTCAAAATTCTATGAACGGCTGTTTGTAGTACTTAGAAACCCAAACAATTAATCCGAATGACTTTTTTCTATAAAAAGAAAATTGTCAGAGTTAAAGCATTTTCAAAATCCAAAAAAACAAACTAAAATGAACATTTTAAGCCAAGGAACGTATGAAAAAAAGTCAGAAGCAGAAAAACGTTGATTTTCGAAAGCTCTATAAGATGATAATAACAACTTTTTCAATCTGGTCGAAATGTTGAAAATTCCAAATTTGATCGGCACCAAACATTTTTGAATCCACATTTTTCAATATTTCAAAAATCTATGTGTGTTTATTCATAGTACTCAGAAACTCAAACAATTTATCCGAATGACTTTTTTCTATAAAAAGAAAATCATCAGAGTTAGAGCATTTTCAAAATCCAAAAAAACAAACTAAAATAAACATTTTAAGCCAAACAACGCATGACATTAAAAAAAGTCAAGAAAAGAAAAACGTTTCTTTTCAAAGCCCTACAGGATTATGATAGGACGCGTAGTTTTTGTTTCTGGTCTTAAAAAACAACATTAAAAATAAAAAAATAAAATTTTTTGGACTAACGACACAAGCTACGAAAAAAAATGTAACAAAACTTGTTCATTCAAAAAACAGCTCTAATTTTGGATAGCACACGTAGTTTTTGCTTTATCGTAAAAAATCACATTCAAAATAAAAATATTAATTTTTTTTAAAGGACACAAGGAATGAATTAAAATTAACAGACAAAAGTTTTTCGTCTAAAAAGAACTATAAATTTATTATTAATCATTTTTCGATAGGACGAGTAGATTTTCTTTCAATCGTAAAAAATAAGATTAAAAATAAAAGAAATTAAATTTCTGGAAAAGAGACAGAAAAGACGAAAGAGGACATAGGATCCTATATAGTACCATACATAGGTTCCTTTATTAGACCCTATACAGATGCGCAGTTTTTATTTAATCGTAAAAAACAAGATTAACGATTTTTTAAATTATAAAAACGAGGAAATAAGAATTAATATGATTGAATTTGTATGCATATTATGAATTGTAATGATATACATTGATTAAAATTACATAAAAAATGTATTATATTTGATATAAAATTGTTGTGTATAATGTAGAAAAGTTAAGATATTGGACAAAATCGAGTACGAAGCTCGAGACATGTGAGGAAAATGTGTTCGTTAAAGCCGAAAGGGCTTCAACAAAAGAAAGATCAAAATCACACAATTACAGTTGTCGGTCCGTTGACCTTTGATTTTAAAAGGTCTGTGCACGAATGCAGGAGAAATGCAGACAAAGCGCGGAGTGCGATTGCCATCAGTCGCGTGCCGTAGGTGCGCGCAAACTCTTGAGCTAAGCTCTTTTAACGAAAGAGAATTAATTCACAATCACAAAATTAAAACGGTGGATGTTTTTAGTTTTAATTTTAATTTTATCTAGCGCGGAGTGCGATTGCCATCAGTCGCGCGCCCTAGGCGCGCTTAAACTTGCAAGGCGCGCAATATCTTGTATGGATATTCAGAGCCTTTTTCTGCTTTTTTTCGATACTTGGTGGCGATTCTCTACCGCGACTCTTTATAATTCCCTGCGGCGATTTTGTTCTTTTTCGCACTTTGTCCTTCATGACAGATTTTTTATCTCGTATCGTTATTTAAGACCTTCTTCTACTCTTGTTAGTACTTGGCTGCGACTCGCTACCGAGAATCTTCAATTTCTTCAGAAATATTTTTTGTATTTCCTCCTCGTGAAACGCATATATCCGTTATGTCCATTCATATCAGAAACAGAAAAAACGAAAGATAAAGTTTACATCGGTCCCGGTTGAAAGATTCACCGCACCCTGTTAAAAATAATATTAAGGGCATATGATACTTAGAAAATTGTCGATTTTACCAGTTTTAGGTTCCCCCAGCTTTTTTCCTAGGATAAGAAATATTTTGCCTTCAAAATCTGGGAAATGATAGCAAACATGCTACCGCACGTCCCCACACAATTTTTTGTGTTTTTTTATAAAAAAATTTTGGATATTGCTAACAACGTACGTGTATATTTCGAGGTTATGTGTGTTACAATTCACCCGAACGTTACTTCCAAACTACACAACATTTTTGGCCGAAAACTTTGGACTTACAAATAAACATAGTAACTAATCTCCCGGAACTAACCTTGTTTGCAGGCAATCAAAAAAGTTTATTTGATAAATATTTTCCAGATTATCGGAAAGGCAGAGATGAAAAACGACGTAACCACAAAATAATGCACATGCTTAAAATTTTTATTTAACACAATAAATTTTTTTCTTATTACCCCTCAAAAAAGAGTCCGGGGACTTCCGTTATGATATTTTATAGCATCTCCGATTTCAGTTTTTAAAAATGTTCATGTTTGTGGAAAAAAACCGGGGAAACTGTAAGTATCACATGCCCTTAAATTTAATATACCCATGTGTGTTAAAATTAATATATGAAGTATATGAAATCGCCATTAAGAGCGCGTATATTAAATTTCATATACATTTATGTTAATCACTTACAAGAAAAATCATATAATTTCATTTTTCACAAATTTAAAATAAGTTTAGCTGTAATTTTCGATTCTAAATAATAAAACATGATACATTCCTCCTGTTAACCAAAAATAAAATTGGATTACAAGTCGAAAAGTTCATTAAGCAAATAAATAACAGACTTAACCTACAATTAATTGTATCCCCCTTAACTTTTGACCATTTAGAAAAAAATTAGGAAAAATTTAACCCGTAAATTGCACTTTCATTATAAATAACAACTGAGTCTTCGAATTCTAGATTATTAATTTCATTGAGAATATTTGACAAGATTTAAAGCCATGAAAGCAGGTTGAGTTTTCACGTACGTTGCTATACTGACCTGTATATTAAATTTAATACATATGTATATTAAATTCACTACACCAATGTATGTTAAATTTCAGTAGTAGCGGTAGTGCAGATTTGCTTCACACACATGTATATTAAACTTCATACAGATTTTTCTAGCAGTGCAACAAAAATTAACCTTGCCAGATAAACTTTACATGAATCGAAGATAATTTACAATTTTTAACCGTGCCTAGATAATCTTTCGCCCTATAATCGCTCCATTTTTTATTCGCAACGTAGCTAGAATTGCGATGCCAGCGCTATCTATTGCCGTTTAACGACATTAAATTTGAGAAAACTGGGAATTCCCATATGTCAGTTGATCAGTTGCTTTTTGCGCTTTTTCTGAATGGTATTAAATAAGTTCTAATTCATCTACAATAATCTAATTTATTTCGGAGGAGATATATCAGTAAGGACAAATTTTTTTCGTATTTTCTGTTTGCTGATTCTACATGTGTTACCGAAATTTTCTCACTTCATCGTGATGCATTAGTCGAGATAAGAGTTATTCTCCTGACCTCAGTGAAACTTGCGCCGAAATATGTTTAATTCTTAACCGTTTGAAAGTCTTGCCTGCAAAAATTCTAACTTTTGCTTTTTCTGTATTGTTTTAAATCTGCTGTCCCGATTTATAGCTCGAATTCACTCATATTTTGCCGTTTTCCCGTTGCTGTTAAAGATGCCGTAGCAGACGACAGCTTTTATTCCATCGTAGGATAAACTTTTGCCAAATAGCATGTAAACTTTAACAGCTAGAAATTTTACATACAACAAAATTTAACTTCAGTTTTTTCTGCGCATATAATCGTACATCTCTTTCATGAAACCGGTAAGAGAAGATACTACCCGTGAGAGTAACCAGTTTGCCACAATCCTTGAATTAAGCGGGTTCCTCTTGCGAAATAGATCTTTGAACAATGTGCATACCAGCACCCACGCCACAGACTCACGATATAGACTCTAGAAGCACTGCTTAATAATCACTGCCTGATAATAAAGCAGATAGATAACACGAACTACAGATTCACCCTACGTATTACTTCGCTTCTCGGAGGAGGTTCGTGTTAATATTATATGCACTTGTGGTAAATTTCAATCCAGTAGAAGGTCGGAAATCCAGACTGATGGACTTTCCCAAATAGAATCGTCAATCTTCATTTGAGAAATTGATCACCTTCCTTCAGGAAACTATCTGAAAAATCCACTAAGGAAGAAAATATGATATTGAAACAATAATTTTCTTTAGTCCAAGAAATGGCTATCTCTGGGTACGGTTTTTAGGCAAAATTTTTATTTATCCTACCATCTGGTGCATTCGATCGAGTCGAAACAAAAAACGATAGTAATAGTCGAGCGGGTTTCTCGACCAGACGAGCGAAAGTATCAAGATTCTTGAATATCATATTAAATAAACCTTTTAATACTGAATTTAAAACTACTGTCATTTTAGTTTTTCATAACACAGGTGTATAAATGGTCTCTTTAACCGCTGAAAACGGAGATGAAAGTACAAGTTTTCAGACTAACGTGACGTGACAGGTTAATAATGGGTAATTTTTCTAGCGGAGGAGCAAAAAGTGTGCCGTACTTTCGTTCCCTAGAAAGAAAAAGTGTCCATTATTAACCTCTGATAAAGTTAATCAAAATTTTAATGATAATAAGTATTTAAAATAAAATTTCCAATGATTTTGTATTTTAAACATTTATTTTAGGCAAAAATTGAAAAAAATGTAAGATTCATATGATTTTCTAAGATTTGGAAAGAAAGTGTAGAAGATTTTAAAGCAAATTTTTTCAATTTTACAAGATTATAACATTTAATTAGAATTCGACTCAGTTAAGAAAATATTTAAAAGTTGCAAAAAGATTCTTCCCAAAATTTAAACTTGAAAATATTTTAAACAAATTTGTAATAAAATGTTCACTTTTAAATATTTTGGACTAGAAGTTTTAAAAACTGAAGAATTTTGAAAGGTTTCAATTTTTATATTTTAAAATCAATTTTAAGGGGAAGTTCAAAAAGATTTCCAGAATTGTCCTAAATATATTTTAAACTGACTCGAATTTCTTCATAATACTTTACAAATTCCAGTAAATTTAACAATATTTCTTTCAAATTTTTCTATATTTTTTTTCAAAACATCTATAATCTTCATTAATCTTTTCGAATACTCTCAATAATCTTAGGAGAATTATACTTTCATAAATCTATAATCAAAATGGTAATACTTATTTTCTTGCTCTCACATCACAGAATTTAATTTCGGATGGAATCTACGTGTACAAAATCTTGTGATATATAGTTATTCGAAATTCACATTTTCTATTAAAAACTATTTTTATCAGAGAGTCAAAAATGTACAAGCGTTAAGGAATAAATCAGTAATGTTAAATGAACTCTTCCTATGTTAGCTTAATAATTACAATGCAAAAAAAAGCTCATTTCTTCGTGGAAAAGTTAATAATTTTGTTTTATCTAATAATTAATCAGTATAAGCTAAGGATTTCTTTATATCTTTATATCTATCTCTTTATATCTTATAGTTAAACAATGTAAAATCCAAAATTTTAAAATATCTTTTTTTGTAGAAAACTTATATTTTTTAAGTTAAATAGTCAACTATTTTGTTGTTAAAGCAACTGTTAAGTTTTTTTTTTTTGTTAGTTTATCCCTATCAGGATAAATTCGCATACAGTCAATACAGGTTTTTTAACAAGAAATTTAAAGACGAATAAAAGCAATGTCACTTGTGTTTCTTCTGATTTTTGTAGTACTCAAAAATCGTTTTAGAACATGGAAATTTAAGAAAACCCCTATAATATTAAAAAAATAAAAATCAATTAAATGAATTATTTTCTGAAATGCAGAAGTATACAAAAATTGCCCGATTTCTTTAAAAATAATTTTCAAAAATTTGTTAACACCGTATTCTAAAACTTTTTCTAGGTCAAGGAGATCTTATGTACCAAGTGTACCATTCCGACTATGTAAATCGCCGCTTAGTAAAAAGAAAGAACCGCGAATATATTTTCTCGGGAAAATGAATATTTTATTTAATAATTTTTTATATCACAAATTAATTAAAATATCATCAAAAGCATCTGCGAAGCTGAAGATACCGCCAAGTAAAAAGTCGTAAGTACAATCAACAAAGTTTGTGGAATATCAACGTTTGCTACGAAGTTTTAAAAGATATATAAAATTTAAACCTTAGTAAATTAAAAAAATTACACAAATTTCGAGAATGTATTAAAAGTTAAAAAATAAAAACATGGCAAGATTTTTTTCTTTTCTTTTTTAATTATAATAATCGCGCACATACTTTTATTTTTCCCTCTTAATTTATCCTCTAAAGAAGGTAATATTTTTAATTGAATAAACTTTTTACTCTAGATATCTTTTACAATTAATTTGAAAACTTTTTGCACCATAGATGCTTTTTGCACTGTAGATGTTTGTATAAACGATTTCTCATTAGTCAAAAGTACACTTTAATACCAACTTTATTTCTATTGATTAAGACAAATTTTTCTTCGAAAAACCTTTTTTATTTCAATTTTTTTCTCACAGTATATCCCACTAGAAATCGATATTATATTTATCCTTTAAAAGCTAAAATACAACTTTTTTACCAAAAACTCATTAGATCCTGCAATTAACGGTACCGAAAAAGTACAAATTGAAGCCTCAACATAAATGAAGCTTTGGACGGTTTATGTTTACGAGGCACACCGTAACTCTGATGTTACATTTATCTTGGTAAAGAAAAAAATTAGCAACAAAAATTGTGAGTAGTTAATGTAAAGAATCAAAGAGCTCACAACCTCTGAGTCAATTCCGTCTCTTTCAAAGTTTCAAAGACTTTACGCTCGAAAAAAGTCAGCAAAAAAAAAATTGTTAGTTGGAAATGCAAATTTAAAAAAAGGTCGTAACCCCCGAGTCTATATCGTGTCTTGCAAAGTCTTAAAGATTTCACTTGGACACTTTTTATAAAAAATATTTAAAATATAAATACAGTGGGTATACCTAATTTTTTTGAAATGCCCTTTAGCATTTAAACTTTTGATTGCACTTAGTTTGTATCCAAAAATATTAATTTTCTACCAAAGAAGATGAATTTTCAACCCAACATGAGGAATCTTCCCAACAAAAAAAAAACTTTCAACTAAACAGTTGCTTTATCATCCAAATGCCTGATATTTTTATGGAAAAAAAATAATAAATTTTTCCTGCAAAAAATGAATATTTAACCAAAAAATTGAATTTTCAAACCAAACAGAGGACTTTTTAACGCAGTTGTTTTTTCAACAAGAAACCTGATTTTCAACAAACAACAAAAATTCTATTTAAAAGAGATGACTTTTTTACTATAATAGATGCATTTTTAATTTAAACAGACAAATTTTCCACTTAATAGTTAAATTTGTATCCAAAAATATGACTTTAACAATATATTTTAATACAAAACAAAATAACTGATTTATTAATCAGCAAAGATCAATTTGCCATGAAAGGTAGTTTTCTACCCAAGAAGATGAATTTTCAAGAAAAGAGTTCAGAGAAGGTGAATCTTTGACAAAAAAGTTAACTTTGAATCAAGGAAAGTGAATTTGCAACCAAACAGTTGAAGTTTTAATTTAAAAATACAAACTTCAAATTAAAAATGTAATACTTAAATTCTCAGAGAATAAAATTCATTTGTAATAAAAAAAAAACCAAACGAATTTTCAAAAAAGATCGTTGAATTTTCAACCAAAGAGGTAAATGTGTTAAAAGATTAATTTGAAACAAATAAGTTCAGCTTTCATCCAATCAGCTGAATTTTTCATGAAAAAGCTAAAACCCCAAATAGTTGAATTTTCTAGAAAAAATATGGTTTTTCCACCAGGAAGATTATTTTTCTACGAAAAATTCATCAATTGTAAGCAAAAAAGATAATTTTCTACCGAAATAGTTAAAGTTTCAAGAAAGAAGATAATTAATGCAGATATGAACCGAAAAGAATTTTCAAGAAAATCGTTAAATTTTTAACCAAAATGGTAAATCTATTAAAAGATCAATTTTAAACAAATTAGCTTAGCTTTCAACCAAGTATGTAGTTAAATTTTCAATGAAAAAGATAATAAACCAAATAAATTGATTTTCTAGTAGAAATATGAATTTTCCACCAACAAGATTATTTTTCTTTAAAAAAAACGAATTTTCTACCAGGAAGACAAATTTTCAACAAAATACATAAACTTTCAACAAAAAAGTGATTTTTCTACAAAAACGATGAACTATTAACACATGAAATTAACTTCTTACCAAAAAGACAAGCTTTAATAAGATTACAAGAATTTTCAAACAAAAGTTAAAGTTTTCACCCAAAAAATGTTGTCGGCAAAAAGGATGAATTTTTTGACCAAGCAATTGCATTTTTCAACCAAAGGTATAAATTTTCAACAAAAAAGATTACCTTTCTACCAAAAAATTAATCAAAGTAAGTGCTGGTCGCCTACAAAAAAAAAAGGGTTTCATAGCTTATCTTAGTTTGTTACAGTTTTTGCCGCGACTTCCACCTCCCTCAAATCACGATATATTGTCGGTCGACGAAAATTCAAATAATAAGACTCTCCCTTTTCCGTATAAACCCACTCCTCGCCAAATCGATTGAATCACAATTTTACTTTCGTTACTAATTTATGCACAACATTCTCAAGACATTGTCAGCCAACATAACTACCACCCACGAGCATTCACAAGAGTTCAGCAGAGGCCCAATATCATGGTAACAAAATCAAGCATCACCCAGTTTCTTATAATTTCAGTAATTTCTCTTTTAAATTCTCATTTGGAATTCGTAATTTGAATTGAAGGTGGGGACAAGGCCCAAAAAAGAGAGGTATAGAGAATGAGATGTGAGTGGCGAAAGAGGGCAGGAGAATGGGCAGAGAATCAACAGGGGATAAGGTAAAGCAAAGTAAGACAGTGTTCGTGGTGGGACCAAGTGGGACTGGTAAAGCTACCTGGAGACCAGGTAACAACTTTCAGTGACAGTAACCACGAAGACACCATGACGCGACCATCTCCACCTTTTCGGTGCTACTCTCTTGGTCTAATATCTACACTCTTCCTCGTCTTCGCAGCACGTGAGTGTTGATATTTTTTAGTTAAAAAAAAAATACAAATCTTTTACAATCAGTAAAACGTGATCAAATTTTGTGAAAATCTCTACCGGTGTTTTCAAGGATTATAAGTATCAGTGAAGGTATTCAGTTGAGGTGAAATATCAACGTCTAAACGATAAAGTTCTTTTTAATAAAGAACGCATCATCAGCATCTAAGTTGAAAAGGATAACAACAGGATGAATTTATGTTTAAAGAAATTTGAAAGGATATCATTTTGTAAAAGAAATGTTAGAAAGGGGTAGAAAAGACTAAAAAATTTTCCGATTCACAAATGGTAATCGGTTGATCAGATGATCATTATTCATTGCCGATCAAATATTAATGAAAAAAGGAAGCGGGAACTTTTGGAAATTTCTAAGATTAGGTATCCGTGCGCCACACGGATTTAAGGTTGCTAAACAAATCTTTGGATTTAAAAAAAATTCGGTTGTGTGAGTCCTGAGAATACAATGAAATTATTATTCATTAGCACTTATATTAAGCACTTTCTTATCAAGTCTTAGTTACCAGAAATAAAATAAAAATGGATATTTTTTAAAAAGCCTTGACGACCTTGAAATTTAAAATGAAATAAAAATCGACTTTTTCGCTGTTTTCTTAAATTGCTTTTAATTTCCTCGACTATTTGGCCATGAAATGTATCATTTATGTTATCACTATTATCAGAGATTAATTCCAAATATTTTTCAGCAATACTATATGAAAAAGGATGAACTTAAAATAATTTTTATTAATTTTGAAGTATAATAAAATATCTAAAATCGAAGTGTTTGTTTTTATTTTATGATACAAAAAATTGCGGTTTTTATTTCATCCATGAATATTTATATGCATATAGTGAGAAACTGAGAACAATTTTCATCAAATAAATTTCTAGTTAGATTTACCAGAGCCTTAGGCGCAAAAAATTCACAGAATAAATTGATTACAAAACAAATCATGGTATCCTGAAATATGTGATCACTTCATTTAGATACTCAAAATGAATTTTATTGTGAAATTTAAGGAATATGTTACTTTTAGATACAATCTTGTAAATGAAAGACGATACAAATTATTTTAATGTCAACCTTCACTATATATTATTATTGCAATATATTTAAAATACATTCCCGATAAGGTACATCACACATTTAATCGTCAAGTTTTCGAGAAAGTTGATACAACTAAAAAATTAACAAAGAAGTCCACTTTTTAAGACTTTTTACATTTTATAGTTGTTTCATTAATTTTTAATAATTTTTAGATTTTTCTCATTTTTTTAAATGTTAACGTATTTTTATCCAATTCAAACATAAATGTTTCATACCTCAATTTTAAGAAATAAAGCAGTTAAATAAATGTTTCCAATTTTGTGATAAAGAAAAAAAATGAAAAACGGTACAAAAAACATTTTTTTTTGACTTGGTGGCTTATTATAAAGAACCTTTAAATATTATAACACATTTTCATTTCAAAAAATGTATCATCTATTCAGGTCAAAAACCGATCATTAAACATGGTTTTCACTAGAAAATATGCCACCTTACCAAATGTTTTTAATTTGAGTTTTTCATTTAAAAAGTAGAAAGAGATGTGTAAAAAAATGATGGGAAGATTTTGGACTATAAAAACAAATTTTCAAAGATAATAAATGTATGTGATTAAAATCAATAATTAGCATTGTTTATTTAAAATTACTGGATTCTTTTCAAGGAAAACATCTCCTTGTGCAAAAATTTAAATCTCTCATTCACATAAATTATATGAATCAAAATAAATTCTGAATATCACTACTTTTACCGTGTTATAACGACCACTTATCTATGCCTCGATGCAATGAACAATTTTTTTCTCTAAAGAGCAACTATTCAAACACGAGTGATAAATTTTCATAAAATTAATCTTTGTCCGCATAATCAGCAAACCAAAGCGTAACTTTCCAACGACCATATGTCGATAAAGTAAAATTTTATCTTATTAAAAAATCACTACTATTTACTTAATTTTTATGTTTTTGTCAATTTTTCTGTTTGTTTTTTTAAAGATCAAGCCAATTCTATCAAAGTCAAAAATTAATATTTCCTACCTAAATTTAAAGAAGTAAATCACTTGAGCAAATCTTAATAATTTGTTTTACATGTAAACAAAACAAAAAAGAAATGGAAAACGTTACAAAAATCATTGTTCTGGCTTAGTGACCAGTATAAGGAACCTTTGAATATTATTCGTCACATTACTTCCAAAAAATGTTTCATAATCTCCAGGTCAAAAAACATTGATTAAACATGCTTTCCTCCTTAAAAATTAATGTCTCAGAAGAAGTTTTAAAATTTTAGTTTTGCATTTATAAAGCAGAAAAGTTGTTCCCTAACAACAAATTATTTACTAATTTGGGACTACAGAAACAAACCTTAAAATACAATCAATGTGTTCGATGATAATCAGTAATTATCATCGTATCTTTAAAAATAACTTGATTCTTCCCAAGGAAAAAATATCTCTGGATTCGCCATGTTACAATAACTACTTAGTTATGCATGATTCCTTATCAACTTAATTATCATGGTGCAATAAGATTTTTTTTTTAATTTATTAACTATCGAAATACAAGTGATAAATTTCCATGAAATTAATCTTACTTAACATAATCAACAAAGCAAGGTATAACTTTCCAAAGACACTAAATCAGAATAATGAAAAAATTCCACCTTGCCAAGAACCCTGTGGCCTCAGAGCTGTAATAAATCATCTTCTCTTACAAATCATTTCTCCAGCACTCTAAATCATCTTACTCTATAAAACCAGTTTTCTTACCACCTTTGGTTAAAAGTGATATCAGTAATACCAATCTTTTGCATTCTGCAAAATCCGGTACTAAATCCGGCTTCCAACATTCTACAGAACAACAGAGCAATTTTTCAGTAGAAATAAAAATAATCGAAGATTCTAAAATTGGGTTTACTGCAGTTAAAAATAAAAGTTACGATGAGCCACAGACCTGAGTATCTAAGTGTTAAGCGTTCAGAAAATGCATTCATTCACCTCGCATAATCCTCAACCATCTGAACCGGGCATGGAATAGTTTTCAATCTTTACGATTCGCTTGATAATATCCTAATGCTGCTGGTAATGTGCAGTTTTATCTGCATTCATGCGCACATAACAAGCCGGGATAAATTTTTTCAATGGCTTTCAAGTTCTTCTGAGAGGATACCCTGTAATTATTTAATATTTAGTATTTTTAACATTTTTTAAACGATTTTAACTGATTTAATACGCAAAATATGATATATTATCCGTTGTTGGTCTTATTCTCGAAAATAAGAAAATTATACATGACAATCGACGAAAAGATATTTGACAGAGGTGTCGTGAAACTTAAAATTTTTTAAGATGTGAGAGATGTGAAATAAGGATAGTATATTACTGTTTTAAGAATAAAAAATTATTTTGTATACTAGCGATTGTGATTCAAATTGACAATACAAATATGGCAGGTTTGCCTCTGTCAACTTAAACAAATTTTTGCTCCCGGCTAAGAAAAGATTTTCAAGTTCATTAAAATTGAAAAATTTTAACTTTTAAACATGAATAAATTCTTTAATTAAAGTATTAAACACCTAATTACAAAATCAAAGTATCAGAACTCTTCTGAACTTGAAGTATATAAAATTAAAGTTAAAACATTTCAAACTTATAAATTTATGAAACTTTTAATGATGTAAAATTAAAAGTTAGAAGTCCTTTTAATGTATGGTTTAGTATTTTGCAACTAATATATGTTCTTGTAATTAATAACTCTGTTAATACTATAAAATCTAAACTTTTTGGTGGAAAGAAATCTCCAAACACTTTAAATGTTACTTGAAAAATTTTATTTAATTTTTTTATTATTTTGTTGTATTGAAAAAGGGACTTTCTTTTATGCTTAACATTTTCATTAAGTTAGAAAATTTTCGCTGTTAGTTTTTTACGATTTGAAGTAGAGAGTTTTTTTTTATTTGGAACATTTTGATTAATATTTTTAGTTAGGTGAAGGGAGGACTTTTTGCAAATATTTTCTGAATCGGAAAAGGAAATTTTTTAACATATTTTTGTTTAACTACAAGAAAGGATATTTTGGTATTTATTTTTTCCTTAATTTGAAAGTACAAACTTTTGTTTTTTAATTATTCCTGAATACAAACAGGGCCCTTTATTATATTTAACGTTTTTATTGAGTTCAATGTGGTTGAATTTGGTATTTTTGACATTTGGCTTGGGATAAAAGAGGGACATTTTTTTGTTTAATTTCGTTTTCAATTTTTGAGTTTTTGACATTCAATTTATATAATTTTTTTTTTAAATTATGCAGTTTTGAATACTTGATTTGAAAACATTCTAATTTCCAAGTCCTCTTTAAAATGATTCGGTTGGTAAAGCTTGAATTTGAAAGTGTTACAATTTTTCAATCTTTTAATTGGTTATTGTTAGATCCGAAAGGTTGTAAAATTGTATTTATTTTCTTGAAATATTGTTTAATTTAAAATTGAAAACCTTCAAAATTGAACTGTTTTAAATCAAAGGCTGTCTTTGAACAATTCCGGAAAAGGTATTAGATATTGTACACACTTTTAATTAATAATAGTCATTACTTATAAAAAAAAATTGTAATTGCAAAAATGTAGATTAAAAATAAATCTATTTTTTCTTTTGAATACCTTTCGGTTAAACAATTAAGAATTTCTTATTATTTATTCGTAAAAGTTAACATTCGGTAGGTTTTTTGCGGGTACCATATTTTCACAAAATTTATGCTTTTCTTAATATTAATGAAAAATGTTACGGCCGATTGGAAGGGCATCAAAGACCCTTTCAAAAAATTAATAGCAACATAATTTTTTTAATTTATATGAAAATAGACATAATAATATGTCGGTTTTTTATATTAGCGTTATGAAAAGGAAAACCCCTACCATTTCTTTTCAATAAAAAGAGAGTCCCTAATTCAAAACAATTCAAATTTACTTTGTACCTTTCAAATTGAAGAATTAAAAATTGTGAAGCTATAAAGTTAAACAATTCTGAAAACGGGGAATAGTATTTTATTTCGAATGGAACGTTTTGGGAAAGTATTAATTCAAACTTGAAGCGTGAAAAATTAAACGACTCCAAACTTCGTTTAAAATTGAAGTATCCTTGAATTAAGATTTTTAAATTAAGTTGTTGAAAATTAATAATTTTTTAATTTTGCATCACGCCTTTTAAACATCACGGTTTCAATATGCTGCGCAAAATTAATTAATAAGTTTAAAATCCAATATAAAATTTGTTATGCGAGAGGAAGAACACATTGAAATAATAAAATTTTAAAAGCAAAATTAATGACAAGATTTCTAGAAATTAAAAAAACAATTAAACTAGAATATTAAATAACAACAAAAGGTCAATTACAAATAAAAATTTTAATCAAAAGAACCATATTCCCTAAAATTATTCAGATGTGTACAAATTTCTTCCTGAATGAAAAGTGAATGTGAGAAGCCAACTACAGAGGAAACACCGGCTATAAATTATATAAACCCGGGAGCTAATTTCACTCGGCAAAAAAAACTGGTTGAAGATTCTTTGTCACTTTCAAGGGAGCGTGAAAGTGACCGAATGGAAGAATCGAAATTTTATTCAATATTGGCTCTAATACGTACCGATTTCAGTCTAGTTCATTGTCAATATTGCCGGTCTTTATCTCACATGGAAATTACTTTCACTCAGCGCGTTGATTTTTTTGCTCTCATGATGGTGAAAGATCACTTAAACGGTCGTGGCAGAGGTGTATTATCATTTCCATTTGCGAGTGTTCAAACTCTTTTCAAAAAAGCAAACTGACCGAAAAATTGTTCAATGGTCTCGATCGCATAGACCATTGACACTGTCCGCGATACTCGGGATATGGAGTGATTACTTATTCCCCAACCGGGCAAAAAGGCAGTAAGAGCGTGAAGGAGAACGGTCGTTAGGAAATAAAAGCACGATCCACGAATAGTTTATATCCAGGATTCCGTGCTGATCAGACGTTTTAATTAACCTGTATCTTCACGCGAAAAAAAGTAGACTAAAATGTGGATATTCACAATTTTATGGGGCTCTACTCAATTTTTTAACGCTGTTTGAAATGTTCAAGGAATATATTTATTATAAGCAAATTTAGTTCCAAGAAAAAAATTAGTTTTTTATAATCGCCAGCAGATTAATTGAGTCATTAACAAACTCGACTGTTGAAAAAACCTTCTGAACTCAAGAGACGGTTTTCTGCAGTTTTCCTCTCCCCTGGTGAAATGTCTAAGCAGTACTCACGGGGCATAAATAGACCAGTCTAACAAGATACTAATATCAACAACTCATTAAAAAACATAACTTAAATAAAAAATTGCATTTCTATTAGAGGCGGCTTCATACTATATAACTGGAAATGAAATTTTCTGTCAAAAAAGAAAGAAAATTACTTACAAAATTTCTTCTAATTATAGGAAGAAAATTCCAGTCAATTCTATATGAATGACACATTTTTTAATTTTCATACAATTTTTGTGAATAAGCAGACTACTTGTATAACTGAAAAAAGTGACTTGCCGCCTGTAATATTATCTGATACCGTACTTTCAATATTTTTTATTATTTAAAAAACATTTTAAAAATACGTTTTCAAGGTATTTCTAGGTGAACTATTCATCAAGTTTTCTATAAAATTAAACTTATAACGCTGTACGTACGAGAATAAATTGAAATAAATTGTTTAACCTAAAAGGGACTTTTCTCAAAAACATTGCGAGCAATGATTTTAAATTTAATTAAAAAACTTTAAACAATTATCCAAATTTTTTTATTGGATTGTTCAGTTTCAAGTAAATAATACTTTTTAAAACCAAAGTTTACCAAATACGTTAAATTTTTTATTGTTCAGCAGTTTTAAGCATCGAAGATGCCAAAATAACGAACATTTAAAAAAATTTTAGTTTTTCGAAGTCACTTAATTTATAGAAGCCATTAATTATTAAAGACTTCGATCACTAAATTAGCAATCAATAAAATTCGTTGTAAAGTAAATTATCTTGACCAAATACTTCAAATTTTAATTTAGTATTATCGAATTAGGAAATTCAAATTCATCCTAGTTATATTAAAGTTTAAAATCTTATAAAATAGAAATTTGTTAGCAATGCTCAATATAGTTATCTGAGGGTACTAAAAAACCTCCGGAACCAATGGGAAATTTACAGTTTTTTCTGTAAAAATTAACATAAATGTATTTATTAGTTTTAAAAATATTTTTAGATGTAAAAGCTTTTAAAACTTTCATTTCTTTTACTCTACAAGCCATTCAAATAATGAAGGCTTAATCCCATATTTTTCTTTATTAAATCATTCTCGTTGTTCATTTTGATTCAATATTTCACTTTTACGTCATTTCACTTTCGCTGTCAATCTACACGTTCAATCTCCGTTTGACCCCATTTTAACGAACAAACTTTTATACCTTATCTTGGTT
>NC_046658.1:90689814-90704924 GCF_010883055.1 Belonocnema kinseyi | reverse complement strand
AATTACGGGTGATTGACTGATACATAAATATTTTTTTTCGGTAAGTAAGTTAATAAATATTGTTAAGAGCTATACCGTCTTCTGGTGTTATATTTTTTCATTATGACTCAATTCCATTTATTTTTATAGAATTTATCCATTTTCTTTGTCATTCTATTATCTGCTCACAAAACTATTTTATAATCAACAATAGCTTTATTTTCCGCTTCCTTTTTCTGCTCAATTCTTTTTTTAAACCATCACACTTTACTTCATTTCGTTTAGCCGTAAATCCGTTCTACACTATTTCGCTCTCATCTTTCCTTTTACGTTCCTACGTCATTTTCCTCTTTTGCCGCATTTTATTCGATTTGATTCTCCACTTTTTTGCACATCAACTTTAACATTTATTGGATACTATATAAAGTTATAAAATAAAATAACATTTAAAGTTTAAGGAATGGTCATTAATCTTTGTTTCTATAAGTTAACCATTTTTTCTACTTTTTTCTCATTATTTTACAAAGAAAAATATTTCTTTGGTTTATGTATTACTTCAAGGATAACGAGTTGTATCTCTCAGATTGTTTCTGACGTATGTATTATTATCATTATAAATCGGCCTGTTACTTTTACTTCACGAGATCGTATCCTCTTGCTGATGTTCGTTCCTCATTAAACATAAGCCACTTGAAATACTATAACCCCATTTTCTTATTCACATGAGAAGCTAATTTTCACGCATGAAGCAAATTGGAAAATGGCTCACAAATTTAATAAATTTTCCAAATAAATAAATGTTTCTTGATAAACTCACTTTCTATAGAAAGTTTAAGAAGTGCAATAAGTAATGGGCATTTAATTATTTGGGTTGAGAATGTTGTGATTATTAATTTTCTTCATCGAGCATTAGTAAGATATACCGTGTTATTAAATTTGAACAATTATTAATTTAATTGATTTTAATTACTAACTAATCAACAGATTGTTGCAAGAACATATATTTATTCGTTGACCTTTATAATCACAACTAATATTCTATAAATACGAGAAAGAAATAATAGATTATGTTATGTAAAGTCATTTTGTATATCTTTTTTTAATCAGAATAAAAAGATTCAGATTTCTAAAACAATAGCTTCGGTTGGCAGAAACTTTTTCAAGTTTGAAACTTTGAACACAGTGATTTCCTTGTCGAGTTAGCTTTTACGGTGCGAATTCATTTTTTTTATGTAACAAAATATTTTCCAAAATTCTTATTGTAAATTAAAATTCTATTGGAGAATATAGTTACTTAGAATATAAAACGTTAAATATAAAGAATTGTACACTTTTTTATTATACTTTCGAGGGGTCTTTTAGGACACAAAAAATACATATAAGTTCAGAAGGAAAAATTGAAATAACTATAATTGCGAGTTTGGCGTAACATTAAGTAAAATAATATGTTTCCAGCTTTAAAAGAAAGATCTTGTCGTGAGCTACTGTTATGTATTTCCATATTAATTTGCAGATTATTTGAAATTTACAAAATTTTTCATATCTTTTCTGACTTTTACAGTAATCCGGAACTTTTTCTTCGAAACTTCTATGTATTTTTAGGTCCTAAAAGAACACTGAAAAGGATAATAAAAAAATATAAGATTCTTTGCCATTTTTGAATATCTTCGAAAACTTTAAAAAGCTTCTACTAACTGAAGATGTCGTTTTAAAAATCTGAAAAACAATCAAGAAGACTCATTTGATACGTAGAAAAAGATTTTTGTTAGCCACAATTAAAATTTAAAGTTTTTTTTGCTGCCGACCCTAATATACAGTTAACAATTTGCGCTTTTTTTGAAATTGAAGTTAGACAAGTTTTTTCTCACTACCATTACAAATATTGGACAAAATAATAATTATAATTAAATAATAAATAACAATAAAATAAAAAAGTAATAGAAATAATTAGATGATGCTTTGTTGAAGTCAGGAATGACCAACATTTCACAGATGAAATATTTATTTGTTGCGAAAAAGAAAAAATTATTTTGTACATTATTAATTATTCTTTCTTCTTTTTGCTATTTTGTCCAATTTTAGTTACGGAGAAGCCATAAAGAAAGGTTTTTTAAAGAAATTTTTAATTTTTTTTGTGGTTCCCAGGTTTTAAATTTTTCATCTCATCTCTATTATATATTTTCTTCCCTATTATTTGGTGAAGATCTAAAAATGTTGACAATCTTTACAAAAAATGTTTAGAATTTAAGTATCCGCTTGTATTTGTCAATGGAAGGCTATTTTTTTTTAGTTTTTAACCAACAAGCAATACACATACTACATTGTTCTTAGAAATTTTATCATTTCTTTATGTTTTGTATATCATAATTTAAACAATGAGGAACAAATGGCGAACTTTAAAATTTGTAAAATTTTCAAATGATCACTATTATTATGAAAATTTTCATATATCAGATATGAATTTACAACTTGTATTATCAGCTTATGCATAAACACTATTGTCCGATGCAGTTTTTGTTACATACAAGATTTTTGTACAAACCAAATTTAATTGGTAACTATTCCTAACCCTATCATCAAACACAAATAAATGACTAGGACACCAAATATAAAGATTAGAAACAAATTTTCCATAATGCCCGTAATATGGGCCCTATATATGTAATCATACTTTATAATAAATATATATTAATCATAAAAAAGACAATAGAAATCATTAACCGTACATTTAAGTTCAATAAGTAAATTTCAACCGAACTTAACGATTCTGCGAAGCGAATCGGAAAATCTGGCTGACCACGACTTTGTTTAATTCGAAATTGGTGTACCCTTAGTGACTGGATGGCTCATCTCCTCTGGTACCGGACGCTTTGTCAGCACGATATCGAATAGAACTTAGAGCCGTGAGACGGATTGTCCGATTCCCTCGCGTTAATTGGGTTTCTGAGCAAATAGAATGGGGAGATGGTGCTCGACTATAAGTACATTAACTCACCCCACACCTATACATCAAGTACAACAAAAAATCTCCCATTACTCGAGCAGTTAACGATCGTTAAGGAAAATACACTTTTTACGTGGACTTATCTCAATATAAATTTATCCTTCACGCCTGTTCATTTATTGTAGAATAGAATTTTATTTCCCCATGTACATTTTCATTAGACTTTTACATACTGATACATTTCTATCTTCTTCAACCACTGTAGGAAATTTCTCTAGGAATTTTCAGATACGTCACGAAAGCTTTATGTAGAAAAAGTTTCTAAATTTTCCCAGACTGTTAGAGAAATTTCAGCAAAGGTAATTGCATAAAACTCGAGTCACGTGTTCTAGAAAATGACCTTACAGTTTAGGATTTTTCACTTACTGTAACGGAAAATGTCAAGAGGATGAAAAAAATTTTGGTTCGTTAATTTTAATATAAAACATGTAGTATTTATTTGTCCTAAGAATATAAAGAGCAATACTGACGAGAAATACTCACAATTAATTTTTTTCAAAATAGGTAAACCTTCAACCAAAGAAATGAAAAAAAGTTGAATCCTCAAACATAAAGAAGATTAACTTTTAAGCAAATAGTAGCATTTTACCCAAGAAAGACGAAATTTCTGCTAACACAGATAAATTTTTAAATAAAAAATGCAAGTTTAACAAAAGTTTAATTTTAGTCCGAAAATGATTTTATTTTGACATTTCAGAATCACAATACAAGTTTTTAACCAAAAGTAAATTTTCGGCGAAGATTATGTTCCAATGACATTTTTTTAATTGTTGAATTTTCATAGAATCAGTTGTATTTTTATCCAAGATAGATTCCATTTCTACTAAAGTAAGTGCATTTTTAAATTTAAAAAAAAATAAATAATCAAAAAAATAGTTGAATTTTCATCCAGAAAAGATTTCACTTTGAATTTTCAGCACACAAATGTGATTTTTAAATGAGCAAGAATTTTTCTATGAGGATAGTTGCATTTTCTAGTCAAATAGATAAATTTTTTTAATAAAAAGGCAAATTTTCGAAAAATAATTGAATTTTCAACCAAAAAATATTTTAGTTTGACTTTTTAGTATGAATATATGAGTTTTTAAAAATAAGTCAATTTTCTACGAAAATTAGTTGGATTTTCAACCCGAAAAGACAAATTCTCAAAACCAAAATTGAATTTTCAACAAAAAAGATCTTTTCAACGAAATTGTTGAATTTTCAAACAAATAATAAACTTTATATCTAAAAAGGTAATCTTGTGGAGAAAGAAATTGCAAAAAAATTAAATATGCATAAAATTCAAATAAGTTATTAGCAAGAATATTAATACCAGTCTTAATGCAAAACTTCATTCTTAATTTTCTCTAATTTCCCACTGACCAATTTTTCATTTTCCCTGACCATAATAATATTCAAAGACCAGAATCTTGAATTTGAAACATTGCTTCCCTAGAATCTTTTAAAAAGAAATTAAACAATTTCAAATTAAAAACGAAAAAAAAATTAAATTGATTCTACTTGAGCTGGCTTTACAAAAAATTGTAGCCCGCCGATTATTATGGATACTGAACCACCATGCTTGGTCTGCTAGATGAACGAAACGCATGTTTACCATATTCATATCATTTTTCGCTTATTATTTATACAATCATTCAGTCTGAATTGTTTCCCTTAGTTCTGAGAACATTGCTTAATATTGCGGCTTGCTAATCTTCCTTTGAGGAATCTTATTTTGAATATTTAAATCAACACAGGAAATATTTAGCTCATCTGAAGTTGCTTAACAATCCATTTTTTTTAATCGTCGCATATAATCTCTTTTTCCATTACTTCCTAATTTACCTTTTTTAGCTGATATTCACTTTCCCTAGCAAAGTGCTACATTTTCCACCACTTTGGGTCCATACTTGTCTCCCATCGATTTTTCTTCTTAATCTAATCATTTCTTTTCAATTTTCCCTAGCTTCCGTGCAACTCCGAATGTGTGAAATTCTCTTCCTCTCTACATAGCTTTCTACCCTGTCTTTTGAAACACTTGTTTTATACTTTACCTACATTGTCACATCTCAATCTAGCCCATTGGTTCTTATTCTTTTAGCCTACTTTTTTGTCACGACAATATTCTTTTTTCCCAGTTCCTTTTGCCACGTTACAATTGACAGTAAGAAGATTCTTCTATCCTCGCCCAATCCTTTTGAATCTTCCAGGCTCTTTTTATTGCAAGGATCTTAACGAAATTAGTCCTTTGCTTCACTCTGTCGGATCCTTTTTTTGAATTCCCCTGAGCTCTTTCTTTTACATAAATATTTGCAACCTTTTGTATTTATTCATTTTTATTTCTTCATTTTTATTTGTCGCTTTTATTTATTTCTTCGCCGTTTCAGCCTGCTTCAGATCTTTATATGTATCCATAAATGTTTTTATTTAAATTAAATGCTATTATTACGAACTCTGCTTGCCCTACTTCTGTTTCTTCACATCCCTCCCAGCCCCAATACACAAAGCAGTAAACGAAAAAGGTTTAAAGTGAGAAAAAAAATTTTCTTATTTTTCTCGCCTCTTCTTTTTAATCTTTTAAATTTTCGATGAGCGCAAATCTAATTGACCATTTTTTATCCGGATTTTGTAGCAAACCTTTATAATCTCATGCTAGCGTCTATCCGTCTCTCGGCCATAAATGAGCAAAGAAACATCTGAGACCCTTGTAAAAAATATTAGTCTCATTTAAATTCCAAATTAAAAAAAAAAATATTTAGATAAAAACGGAAGGAGGTAGGAAAATTGATGAGTGAGGAGATCCTAATTCTGCCAGCCTTCATTTTTGTCCAATTTTCTTTGGAAGTGGCTCAAATCGAAACTCTTGGCATTTGTAATTAAGATAAAAAAATGTCTATGCTGAATTTTTTCTTTTTTATACCAGTTATTAACATATTTAAAGAAAACGAAAATTTGGTTTCTTAAACCCTAATGCTGGAAGAATTTCTTTTGTTTCGATTTTCTTTGGTAATTGCTCACATCGAACTTTTTGGCATTTCGAATTAAGATAAACAATGACATTTACCATGACATCGTTTTTTATATCAGAGGTAAAGAATAAGATTTTTCTTTTTATAGTTTTCTTTTTTTTATACCAGTAGTTTAAAAATATGAAAAATTAGGAAAATTGAGTAACTTTGACCCCTATGCTAGAAGCTTTTCTTTTATACCGATTTTCTTCAGCAATGGCTCAGGGTATCTAAAATTGAGATAAAAAAATATTATTCGTTATGTTATAGTTTTTTGTATTAAAATCAGGGATTAAACTCTAGTTTTTTCACAAATTGATAAATCTTAATAAAAAAGCACTTGTAAATTAAATACTTTAAAAAATAAATAACTTCAAATGTAAATATTCAAAAGTTGACAATTACTATTTTCATTCCTTCAAAATGGTAGAATTTTAAATTAAAGGCTTTTATTACCTGACTGATTTTAAGTTAAGATATTTCCAAATTACATAATTTCTGACTAGAATATTGATAACTGCATAAACTCAAATTGAAAATGTTTCATATTTATTAGATTTTAGTTAATAAAATTCTGCATAAAATAATTTTTTAAATAAACACCATTGGTTGAAATCTTAGAAATTGAGCGATCTACAATTAAAAGTCCAAATAATTGAAACCTCGGAAGACAAAAATCTTTTTTTTCTAATTACATCTGATTATCTTTATTTAGTTTTTCAGCATCTATTTTGATATTCTTGGTTAGTAATCTTAAATGTTGTAATAAGATGTACATATACTACATCATACAAAAGAACATACTTTTAGACAGAAATCTCTTGGCATACTATGAGCATATTTTTAAATAAAAGATTTGGAATTCTAGAATTTTTCATTTCAAATTGAAAAATTACTGGAATTAGGCAAAGACAGAAAAATTCAGGAAAAAAATTAAGGAAAAATCAAGTATTTAAAATCTGATAGCTATATATTTTCCCCTCATATATGGTACCAAAACTGCATAATTGGAACGTGAGACGCATTGTTTAGAATTTTTAAACTTTCACTTCCTCACCGTAAATCTCAAAGATAATTTATATCCAAAACTAAATACGAAAAATTCAATATTTTATCATTTATTTTGCTTAGGTCTCCATTTTTAGGCTTATTCTCGTATTTTATTTGCAGTTTATATATCCACTTTCCCTCCTCTTACGTAAGATTTTCTATTTTTTACTCAATATTATCATTAAATATTAATTAATATTTAAAGGAATGTCAAGAGATTTTGAGATACTTCGAAAGATTTTTTGGAATGATACAGGATTTTAAAAGAATTTCAAGAGATACCGAAGTATCTTACCAAATTTCAAAGGATGTCCGTGGATTTTAATGAGACTTCGAAGATTTAAAGGGATTTCAAAGGATTTCCGAACATTATGAATGATTTTAAGGAATTTTAAGCAACTGCAATGGCTTTTAACAGCTTTTAATGGATTTCAAGAGATTCGTAGATTCCTATGAAATTTACCTCCAAAATTCAAAATTTCGATTGAAAATTTAATTATTTTGTCGTAAGTTAACTACTTATTGAAATTGATATTTTTTTAGTTCAGAGTTTATAATTTTAGTTAAAACATAATTTCTTTGGTTATAAATCCAACTATGTCTTTGAAAATCTATTTGATGTGTTTTGTTGAAAATTCTCATTTTTTTGTAGAAAATTAATTTGGGGGAGGGTAATGCAACTATTCTGTTGGAAATCAATCTGTGCTAAAAATTCGTTTTTTATGTTTGAATTAAATTTCAATATTTTTAGTTGAACTATCAACTATTACATTTTTGTCACATATATTCATTTTTTTAGACTGAAAACTGAACTCCTGTTTTGAAAGTCAATGTACTTTATTAAAACTTTATGCATTTAGTTTAAAACTAATTTCTTAAAAATTTACATTTCAGCGTTGAAAATTCAACGATTTGGTAGAAAACGCATATTTTTTAGTCGAAAATTTATCTTCCAAGTTGACAATTCAACTATTTGATTAGAATTAATGTATTTCGTTGAAAACTCGAGATTTTCGGTTAAAAATTAGTCTTCTTGGTTAAGAATTGAACTATTTTGTTTAAAGTTCATGTATTTTGTTTATATTCTTTTGGGAAAATTCAACTTTTGTTATTATAGATTAAAATATTTGTTGGTTACGTTTTTATTTATATGTACCTCTTTAGGTTGAAAATTCAACTCCTCTCTTGAAAGTTAGACTACTATATAAAAAAATTGATTTTTCGATTGAAGATTTATACTTTTAATTGAAAATTCATATTTTCGCATTAGAAATTTTAATTGCTTTGTAAAAAGTTCATCTCTTCGGCTTGAAAATAAAAATTTTCGATCAAAAGTCAACTTTTTTATTTAAAATATATATTTTTTATAGAAAATTCATCTTCTTGGTGTAAAATTGAATAGTTGATTAAAAATTTATGTATTTTATTGAAAATTCGACCTCTTTGAAAAAAAATGAATCTTCTTGGTTAAAAATTCAACTATTTGGTTCAAAATTCATGTATTTTGTTAAAAATTTGTCTTTTATGTTAGCCAATTCTTTCCTTTTTATTGGAAATACAACTTTTTTGTTGAAAATTCATCTCCTTGTGAGAAAGCTCGTCTTTTTGGTACAAAAATTCGACATTTCGATACAAATTTGTTTGTTTTCTTTATTTCAAGGCCGGGAAAAATTAAATCTCTTTTTAATATAGCAGAATATGTTTCCCATTTTATCGTTGAATTCCTTTAATTGCAATATGTGCAATATTATGAAATTCTAGTGAAATAAGAAATCTTCTAATCACTTTTTTTGTATTTTATAAGAACGTATTTACAATCTTTTTAAGACATTAGTGTCATCTGTTGCGCATGTTCCTAATTAAATCTACTGAAAACAGTCGAAGATCGATTTCATGTGATTCCAAGACTATCAGGGAGTCCCAAAATCTAATTGTTTTTTTTTTTTTTTTTTTTTTAGTCGACGAGAGATCTACCTTCGGATAAGGGGACTCGAATTGTTGCGACACACCATCATGTACATAACTGCCAATTACATACGCCCGCCCTCTTGCTTTCTCCTTCGTCTGAAAATGTCAGGGGTTCATTGACATCTCGTATGTCTTATTAGGTTTTTTGGGGTTCAATTTTCATTTCTTCATCTAAAGTTAAAGAATCACAGATATTGACTACTCGAATCGGCGTGGGATGATATAAATGAGAAAGGATCAACTCATTGCGTAAATTCGTTTCTGCCGAGTATTGTATGAAATATTACTCTTCAAGTCTTCAGTCTTCCCGTGACATTTAATTTTTCATTCCCTTGTGATTTACGTTTTATTCACTCAATGACTTCACTTTTTATTCTCGTTTGTTTGTTAATGACTGTGATTATCAAATGCTTTTGATATGTAACTTTAGTAATCAATTCCAATTTCCGGTGGAACATACCACTTCAACTAAGGTTGTTGGAGATTTATAAATATTTAATGAATTGATGTTGATTGTTTTTTGTCTTCTGATTTAAAATAAATATTTTTAATGATGATTTTCAGTTCTGAATTGCGAAAAATTGCTCTCAAACTGCGCTGGGACTTGAACCCAAGTTTTTCAGATCACCAGTCTGATGTTCTTATCCACTAAGCTACGAAGATAAAATACCAATTTCTTCGGAAAGAATTTAAATCTTTAAAAACCTAATCTTAGAATTATAAGGAATTGCGATGAATTTTAACTTTTAAGGGTTGTGAAGAATTTTATTTCGTCTCTCCGAGCTTGAAAGCAATTTTTTCACAATTTATAAATTAAATTCAATATGCAAACAATATTTATTTTAGTGCAGTGGATAACAAAACAATTGAGATAAAATTATTTAATCAATTCGATCTGCTCAAAACCATAACGTCAAAAAATAAAAAACAAATTTATAAATATTCTTTGAAATAATTGCAATCTATTTTTTGTATCAAAAGTACTGATTTTCAAGGCATAACACTAAAATACTTTTAAAATGTTGAAAGATTATAAATGCTGTCCAAATTAAGATTATTTTCATTTAAAAATACCAACCTTGGTAAAACGCACCAATTTAGCCTTAAAGTTATTCAAAAATTATTATAGGTATTCTGTAACATCTGATAATTTTTTATTCAAAATACAAATAACTTCCGAAAAAATACGTAACCATACAGAAAATTATTCAAAAATATAAATTTTCTTCAAAATATATTTATTTTTGTTTAAAATAACCTACTTGCTGTGAAAACGTTAATGCATCTTGTTATTGTTCAAATATTGTAATTACTCTTTAAAATCCGACAAAAGCAAAAATGATGAATTTGATGACTGAATGATAATCTGCAGAATAAATAATGCTCTGAAGAATCTTATGATTTTGATTCTTGAAAATACCCATTTTCTACAACAAGAAAACTACAATGAGATAAGAAAGAATTGTTACTAATTGTAAATTTTCTTTGAAATTCAATCATTTTTGCTCAAAATAACTAATTTTTGATGAAAAGTTGTTAACAGAAACTTCTTAAAAAACTCTAAATCTTCTTTGACATTTAATAATTTTAAAAAATACTGGATTTAGGTGTAAAAACACAACATAACCTATAATTCTAAAAAATATATGAATCTGCTTGGTAATGTTTACGATATATTAAAAAAAAATTTTAATATCAATTTTCAACTAAAAACATTAACATAATCCAAAATCAGTCAAAGATTCTGAATCTTGTTCAAATTGTAATGGTTTGAACAACTTTCGCAGTAAAATTCCAACATAACCTAAAACTGTTCTAAAAATTGTTATTTTTTAAACCTAATTGTTTTTTATTAGAAGTTCCGGTTACTGGTATGAAACCGCCACAAAGCCAAAAAATCAAAGATTATGAATTTAATGACTGAATATTAACATAAAAATTTTTATGATTTTTTAATTATAAGTGTACCAATTGTCGATCAAAAAAGTAACATGAAAAAACAAAGAATTGTTCAAAAAATGTAACTCTTCTTTGAATTTACATAAAATAATTTAAAATTGTTAGAAGATTCTTAATCTTGTTAAAAATAGAATTATTTTTATTTCCAAATAAAAGTTTCTCATATGAAACGCCATCTTAACATAAAGTTGTTAAAAAATTATGAATCTTCTTTAAAATCTAATGATTTGTTAACTCCACTTTTAACAGAAAAAAGTGACGCAATCTGAAATTTTTTAAGATCGTGAATTTGATTCTTTCAAATACAGATAACGGGATTTCACATTAACGGTTTTTGTTTGAATATATAGAATAAATCAATTTCAGCTGAAACACCTCTACATAACCTAAATTTGTTAAAAATATATCAATATACTTTGAAATATAATTTTTTATAAAAAATAGCAATAATTCCTGAAGCAGAATAGTAACATAAGAAAACAACATAGACTATTTCCTAATTGTAAATCTTTTTCAAACTATTATTATTTTTGATTAAAATAGCCTATTTCATGTGAAAAATGTTAGTATAATCTGAAGCTGTTCAACGATTGCAAATCGTGTTCGAAATACATTAATTTTTGTTCTAAATTACAAATTTTTTGTGTGAAACACTAACATATAGCCTAAGATTGTGAAAAAATTATGAGCCTTTAAAGTCTAATTATTTTCGTTTAAATATGTCAATACACAGAAAAAAACACTAACGACACCGAAAAACGTGTATCGTTGAAAAATATTTGATCCTTGAAACTTAAACATTTTTCATTCAAAATATCCATTTCTGGCGGAAAACGTTAACGAAACCTAAAATTGTTGAAAATTAAGAACCTGGATGATGATTTTGATTTATAAATGTTCACTTTTGCTAAAAAAAAAGTTAAGAAAGCCGAAAATTTTGATAAATATAAAGTCTTCTTCGAATCTTTAGGATTTTGTAACAAAACCCTTTTTCTGAATACGAATTTTCAGCGAAAATCAATAACATGTATATAATATTTAGAATAGTTCATAAAATAAATAAGTAAATTGAAATTAAACTTAAATAAAATACAAAAATTAAGACGAATTAAGAATAAATTCAAATAAAAAAAATATTTTTCTCGATTTGCATAAAGTTACCTATGATTTTTCTTATTGCAAGATATTATTTATAGATTTAATTTTCAAAATTTCATATTTAGGAAATAAAACAACTTGAACGATGAAAAGCCAATTAATACTTTTGAAAAATTATTGAGAAATTTTCGAGAAAAAACGTTACCCCACTTTTTTTAGATAGGAAAAAAATGTGAAGAAAATCTTCTGATACTGAGGAATGTGAAGCTTGTTCTAAATTATTGCTCTTTTACAACTTTCGAGCTGTCTTTTATTTATGAAATCATATACCGCAGAATTCGTATAACTCTCTTGATAAATCTGTTAAATTATCAAATTTTCAACCCAAAAGTTACTCAGGAATAATTGTTTCCTAACTTTGTTAATAATAATAATTTATTCTCCATCTCTCATAATTAGATACCCCAATAAATTTTCATTTCCATTCTAATAGAACTGGGGATATCAATAAACAATAATTTAGTTTCGCCATGTCTTAAGGATTACGAAATTTCATTTGAACTTCCTCTTGCTCTAAAAGCCTGATGCAGAGAACGTCTATAATACGAAGAGTCATCATTATTTAATTCTGAAAGTGAGGACATAATCCGACATTATCATATTAAGTAGGATTAAGCCGTAACGGAAATCGCGCGGATGATGGTCAACATTACCGAACACTACTTCTCGATTCAGTCGATTTTGTTCTGTGGTATCTTTGGGCTTATAAAATCACTTTAAAGCAATAATTCCTCCAGGAATTCGTTTCCGGTTATAAATACGCATCAGGGTGATTTATTTTATTGGGTAAAAAAATATATTTGAAAACTAATAGGCACTTGTGTTTCTCTTTCGTCAGTAATTTATTTTTTAAAAAAATAATCATCGGTTATGATTTAGAGTCATTTAAATAAATTTTTTAAACTTTTAAACTCCCAAATGTGGAAAAATACCGAAAAAAGAATTAGCGAAGCAAACATTTTCCAAAAAATAATTATTCTCGGAATTTCAAATTCTTGAAATATTTTCTACTACCATCATTGTACACAACTTAATGAGAATTTTGAAACTTATTTTAAAAGAAAACAATTATTTCTTTTTATCTCACATTTTTCTATAATAAATAACTTTTTTATTTGCTTATTGTGTTTTGTGAGTTGTATGCTGTATGTAAAATTCTTATACAAAAATGTAAAACAAGATAAAATTAGTATTTTCCCAAAAACATACATAAAAAAATTTTCAATTATGTGCAATTATGTACAATTATGGCAAGAAAAAGGGGGATAATTCTATCTGTATACAAACTATATAAATTCATTTTCAAGATATTGAGATACAACAAAAAAAAAGAAACTAAAACTCAAATATTAGTCTTGAAAAAATTGTTGTGGTAAAGAATATATAGAACTCGTTACTATTGTGCAATATTGTGCTGAAATTTTTTTCAGAATAAAAAAAATTATCAATGTACCCTGGAAACTAAAATTAAGGTATTTGTTCTCGACTTCAGATTTATTGGGATGACACAATTTTGCCGAGTTTTAAAAGTCCCGAATGTGGAAAAATACCGAAACAATAATTACCGAAAGAGATATTTTTCGGATAATTGAAAGTCCTCAAAGAAAATACAATTACTATATACTCTTTATTGGAAAATTTTAGTTCAGTTAATTTACTATTTTCGGGAATTTGAAAATTCTGCAGTTTCCTATTTTTGAAAATGTGATAATTTTGAGAATTTGAACATTATTATAGTTTTGGTTTCTTGCAGGAATTTAAAATTCTGTAAATTTTCTTCTTTTTTTCCTTTTTCAGATAACACAATTTAATAATTTTATTTTGAATCAGACATTTGCTTTTGAAAAAAAAATTTTTTTACAAAAAGAGATGAATTCTGCAACCGAAAAGAAGTAATGCTGCAAAAATAGTTGAATTTTCAATGACTAAAAATATGCTGAACCACAAAAAATGCAATCAAATCGTTAAATTTTCAACCAAGCGGTATGACTTTTTAACAATATTGTTGAATTTTAAACAAAATAATTCGATTTGGAACCAAATAATAAAAATTTTACCCAAAAGTAATGAATTCGTAACCAAAAATTTAATAGGAGAATTTCCAACTGAAAAGAATGAACTTTCGACCAAAATAGTTGGATTTTGTTACCAGGAGAAAAAGGGTGAAGACTGTAAAAACTAGGAATATTAAATACCATTTAAATCTAACTTTTTTCTATTTAGTTCCCTAAAAGTTATTAATTGTAGAACTCATTACTTAAATACTTTATCAGTAAATTTTCAATAAATGACGTTTTTTGTAACGAAAATCAGATTAAACAAATCTTAACTTTCTAAAATGTCCATCAGTGACATTTTTTATATTGTCAATATTATATAAAATAAGCAGCATTTTACTCTAGGGGGTAATTTTGAGTTTTCGAAACTAATTATTTCAGTTCATATAATGCAAAAAAATGAAAAATTGTGATTTTTTGGGAACATACCTTTCTTCCAGTTTTTCAAATTATCCAATAGACCTTTCTATTGCATTTTTTATGACAAGCAAACATTAAGATCAAAATTACATTACGTTATTAAAATTTCCATAAGGCTCATTATCATTACTAACGGTTTTCTTCACAATTATTATACATATCAGCAGGAATGTCTGCTATATTATTACATTAAAAAAATAGTATAATGAAGGAATCGTACGGGAATTATTTCACAAATGTGAGGAAATAGTAGGAAGAAACAAGTGAAACACAATTCATTAAAATTAAATTGCACACTACTGCTTCACAATCTTGTTGCTTTTATTACGAGCTATTGTATGATTTTTGCCGCGGATTGTCATCATGAATTTGTAATTTAAATTCATTTACAACAGTACATGCAAGCTGAAATTTCAAATGAAAAAAATTTTTAGGAAACGTCCATTAATCACATGAGGCTCTTTCGGGGGTTGAGGTAAGAAATCCGGAAAAATCTTAAGAATTCTTACTTTCGGGAGAAGCGGG
>NC_046658.1:90665268-90689804 GCF_010883055.1 Belonocnema kinseyi | reverse complement strand
AGCAATTCTGTTGATGCTTTTGAAATTTTGCTAAATCCCTTAAAAAAATTTTAATCATTTCAAAATTCTTTAAAATCATTTTAAACGATTGCGATCCTTGGAATCCCTTATAATTACATCAATACTCCTTTTTCATAGGGGATCTTTCGAAATCTTACGAAATCCTTCAAAATCCTTCAAAATCCTTCAAAATCCGTGTATATCCGTGTATTTATAAACCTTAAGATCCTTTAAAATCTTTGTAAATATTTTGAAATCGCATTAAAATCGCCCGATATCTTTCAAAATTCTTGGAAGTAATCTAGTACCATAAAAAAATCCTGTAAAATTCTTCGAAACCCTGCGACTTATTTTCAAATCTCCTAAAATCTCCTAAAATCCGTTAAAATTCTTTAAAGACCTTTAAAAAAAGTTATCCTGGAAATCGATTAAAATGTCCAAAGTCCCGTAAAACAATTCCTTGAAGTCTTTCAAATCCCTTTAAAACTAATTAAAATATTTTAAACCCGTAAGAGCTTTCCGAATGTCTTGAAACACCTTATAATATATTATAATACATTTTGATTTTTTTAATCCCTTTAAATCTTTCATAATACTCGGGAATCCTTCAAAATTCTGTTAAACCTTTTGAAACCCTATGAAATCCTGTGAAATCATAAAAACCGCTTTTGAAATCCTGTGAATTAGCTTAGAATATCTCAAAGTCCCTTAAAAACCTTTAAAAACGTTGAAAATCCTTGAAATCTTAAAAATACCATGAAAATACCATGTATTCCTTTAAAATCCATAGAATCTTCTTAAAATGTCCAAAAATCGATTGAAATCCTTGAAATCATTGAAAACCCGTAAAATATTTCGATGTCTTAAGATATCTCTTAAGATCTTTGAAATCCCTGTAAAATTAATTGAAATCTTTAATAGTTTTGGAAATCTTCGCGAATCTCTTGAAATCCCTTAAAATATATTAAAATCTTTTAAATGTCATTCATATCCTACAAAATTTCTTTAAATCTTTATAATATTCAGAAATCCTTTGCAATTTCCTCAAATCTTTTCAAATCTTCTTTGAATAAAAAAAAAACAAAATTTAACATTGTTAATTTGGCCGGATTCAAAACTTCTTAGCCAATTAAAAAAATATTTGTTTTGTATTTTTAGTAGGAATTTTTAAAATTTGTATATGAACTTCAGAAATTTTTAACGATTACAATTTTATTTGCACCACTTAATACATTTTTGTTTTTTTCTGGAATAAAAGCTAAAATTATTCTAATTTAACAAAATAATCTGAAATTTTAAATTGAATAATATTTCAACCCTCTTCAATTAAGATTTTTTCATAGATACATTTTCTAAAATTTGTTGTATACATTTCATAATGAATAAATAAAATTATTAATGTAGAATTCAAGTCCTATGAGTTAAAATATTCATGAAATCGCTACCTTTACTCTTCAACTAATACTTTTAATTGATTCCTGATATCTATTTTTGTCATTATAATAAATATTATTTTGTGCGAAAAACAATCAGTGCAGAAAAAATTCCACATATCCTCGAAAATCTAATTCTGCACATCTCTCAATTCCAAAGTAAACTTTTCCATTAAACATTTTTCTCGTTGATACGAAATAATAGTATACTATTTCCTAGGATTTATTTAATGATTACTTATTATAATTAATAATGTGAATTTTTGTTGATCAAAAGAAGATACGAGTTTCGCATGTGTAACAGTAGAATTGTAAAATCTGCTCCTGAGTTGCCTGAGGTTAATTTATTTTTTCGCAACGGTGAAAGTGGTTCACGGGATTACGAAATTGCTGTGCAAAGATTATTCTCTCATGAAAACTCTTCTTTTAGGAATCATTAGTCGCACAAGAGAAATGTATCTCCTTTTTCAGTTTGTCTGTCATTTCTAAAAGTTTCACGCATGATTTCACTAAAATACTTGACAATAATAATATTAAATGTTTTATTAATGTATCATTTTAAAGTACAATAATTTTTCTTACAAAGTTTTTATTATTTAATTATCAAACTATAAGCATGAAAATAAGATTGATAAACTAACTTTAGTTTTATTAATTATATTTGCAGAGTTTTATTCTGTTTCATAAACAACCAGAGCAGAAAAACGTGTCTTCGACCATTTTTAATTAGACTAGAATTTTCCATAATAATTTAACCCTATCTAAAAAAGTGATGTAAAGATGTGTCTCAAAAATTACACAATCATTACTGCTGACAATCTCTAATTTTCTTTTCGTTATTTAAAGTTGTTTTTTCTTCTGAATTTGAATTCTTTAAAATTGGATATACAACTAATTCATTTTGATAAGGAAAATTACATAAAAGATTATGCGAATTGATATAAATTATATATAAATTATTTAAAACATTTTACGTGTTTCATGAGATTGTTTTTCGATCTGAATTAGTTTTTTAACTAGTTTAAATATAAAATTATAAAGTTTCGATGGAGACCTAGAATTTCTAAAAATGTTATTTTTTTGCACTGGAAATTAGCATTTTTAAATCAAAATTACCATCAAAATTTTTAATTTCCAACAATTGCGGGTCTTATACCGTAAGTAGGTATTTTAAATAAAAAATTATTTTATTTCCAAGGCTATAATTTTTTCAAAAATGTACTTTTTTCAATTTTGATGGAGCTTTTTACTAGACATCGACATTTTTTAGATTAATAATTTCTCAAGAACTTTAGATTGCCTAAGAGTTTTAAAACAAAAATAAGTATTTTGAAATAGAACCATTATAGTTTTAAGAAGTTTTTTTTTAACAGTTATTTTCACATTTTTGCATGAAATTGTTTATTCTAAACAAAAATTGAACAAATTAAAAAATTAAATTTTCAAGTAGCGGCGCAAATTTTTAAACATTTTAGGTTATGCTAACACTTTACACCGGAAATCGGTATTTTTAGTAGAAAATCATAAGGTCATAAAGAAGATTAAAAATGTATTATTCGAAAATGAGACTTGCGGTTTCACCGTAAATATTACTAAAAATTTCAAAGAAGATTTACAATTTTTGAACAATTTAAGCTTACATCAATGTTTTTCATCAGACATGGGTATTTTTTAATACAAAAATACCCAGGACACAAAAAACGATTGGCCGGGTTTCAATCGTACTTCAAGTCGTATGAAATGTGTATCTTAAAGAGGAATGGCAGATTGCTGACGATAGGTAAGAGGTATCATTGAAGCGGAGAAGTGATTATTTTACTATTCACCAAGAAATATTTCGTTATCGATTAAAAAACGACGGTTAATCGTAATAATACTATTGGGATCCGCTGCGCTTCAATACGCCAGATATTTTTTCAATGCGGCCAAAATGTGAACTCGCGAAACCAGATAGGATTTTGAAGATGCATTTTCATTTGAACTTAACAACCATTTTTTAATTATTCTGCACAGTTTAAACTACTAAGTGGATGAAAAAAATCAGGATTTATTGGAAACTGAGTGTTAAATATGTATAATTTTCATTGTATACAACGAAAAAACACGATTTATGTTAAAACTGTTTTTGTGAAAAAAATCATTATTTTAGTATATTATATATGTTTAAACAATTTATAAGCTTCAATTGACATACCTTGACATAAAAGTGAATCTAAAATAAATTTTGATTCATTTCTACATGCAATTTTTACTATCTAAAAAATCATAACCTAAAAGTTAGGTTAGAATTTATATTTAATTTCTGATCGTCTATAATTAACGTTTATCGCATATTTTGAACCAAATATTTTGCTATATGCATTAACTTATTACTTATATGATATAGTAAAATAAGTATTTCCTTGACAAAAACAGTTTTAACAGGAAATGCATTTTTTCACTGAATACGATTAAAATTCTACATTGAACACTTAGTTTCCGAAAAATATTATTTTTTTGTATTCAGTTATTGTTTTAAACTAGTAAAAATAGTGCTAAAATTGGTTTTAATCTCAATTTATAATGCAACTTGAAAATAATAATGCTACCTGGTTTCACAAGTTCACGACAGTGGACAGTCCCTAACTTATCTGCATTTTCTTATTTAAGTTTACTTACAGCCACTTCCCATTCACTACAATTAAATAATGAAGAACACAATCTGCATTATACAATTCATCGAACTTCATCAAACATCAATTGTATGGTGCAGATTCGTTTCTGTAAAAGGGAACCTGCACTTCTCCATTCAGTTTGACATCACTTCAAACTCCATTTCAATGAGAACTTGAAACGATTCATGCGTTTCTTTTGTCAATCGTAAATTCGTATTGAACTTTATTTAGTTTTTTGAGGTTTTGTTCTCCTATTCAAAATGTCTTAAAACTATAGAACGAGTAGATCTCCGAATGTGGCTTGGGAGATTCAATTAAGTATAAATAGCTGACCAATTCAAAGAGTCACAAAAAAATTTAAATGCAACTTTGTCAATCTGTAATTTTAAGATACACATTCAGAGCGCTCCAGTTCAATCGTTTCTTTTTTCCTGGGTAGCATAAGATTTTCAGATTATCATTCAGAATCATTAAATTCACTATTTTTGTTCAATTTTTTATTGTTTATTCTCAGAAATCGATATTTTAAATTAAAAATCATTAGATGTCAAAGAAGATAACAAATAATTGAATAATTATAGGTTACCCTCACATTTTTCACTGCAAATAAGTAAAGGTTTCAAAGAAGATTTACAATTTTTGAACGATTTGATATCATATTATCATTTTTCAGCAAAAGAAGATTGACAATTTAAAAAAAAATTTGGTTGTGTAATACTAGATTTTTGTCGTCTAAATTCTAATTGGTAACTAAGGATCGTAAGATTTCAAAGAATATTTAGAAGATTTGAACAATAATAGGGTAATTAGCATTTTCTAAGACGAAATGCTTATTTTGAACAAAAATTATTTGGCATTAAAAATCCGGCACACAATTTTTAAACAAGTTTAGGTCATGTTAGTGCTTTTCTTCGGCAATTGGTAATTTCAACAACTTCAACGGTTTAAATAACATATAGTATGATTTTTAAGCTTTACATTTTTTAATTGATAAAAAAATTATGTTCATTCTATAACAACTAAATCGTTTTGTTGTCCTAACCAGTCACTTTTTTCAGTGAAGCTATCGAATGTCTGAATCAAAGAATTGTCACGTACAGTAGCTACAGATGTATCTAGAGCTTGTTTCACATAAATCTGTGAACATCCATAAATGTAAATAATCAACTCTAACACAAATTTTGCAAGCCTATAGTCTTTGTTGACTGACAAAATTGGACATACACTACACTACACTGACCATTAGCCCCAACCATTGTAGGACGCATCCTATTTCCATTGGATTTCTGAGCATTTTACAGAAAGAGTAAGAAACTCGAGATCCACAGTAACGAACCAATCAAGCCTGACGTATGCCTAATGGCCTGATGTATGTACATACACTCTGCAGTGCAGAATGGTTGATTTAACCGTGACTTGCATTCTTGTGCTTCACAGTAATCAATCCGTTCACAGCAGCACATACATATAAAAACACTTATACACAAACATAAACAAGTGCACTCATAGACACAATTTTAAATATCCATATACAATAGGTCCAAAATAGTACAACCCAAGTAACACAACCTCTGATAATGACATTATTTAAAAGGAAGAAGTAACTAGTTTAACTTACAATATTCCCACGTTATGGTGACGTTCCAAGTGAATGTCTGACCAGTATAGAACTGTCATCTGACAACCATCTGATGATTATGTAAGTAGTACAGATAAAATGGCATGTTTGTTAAAACTGACAATGTGAACAGCAGCAGTCGAGAATTGAGAATTAGGAAATCTCAAAGTTTTGATAGAAGGTTATGTCAATGAAATTTCCCAAAGCAACCATGTCATGAAGATGATCTGATAATACGAGATTTTGCAACGGTAAGCAGTATCATAAATGACTTCTAGTTTTTCAAAAAAAAAATGAGACATGTAGCATAAAATAAATATCACTAATGATATTTTGTAACAAGTTCCTTCTCTGTTTCTGAGGATTGTCAGATCATAGTGTTACCTGGGAAGGAGAAAACTTTGCTGATGAGATTAAATTTTCTATCTGAGCCGAACGGTTCTTGGATCGAGCTGTGGGCCAAATTGGCGATTGACACGAGTTTCCAGGTCCTCCTGAATGGCCCAGGACCTAATGAGGAACGTCTTACATTCCGTAATCCTCTGCTACACGTACTGCCCTACATGCTACATGCCAGAGCAGATCAGGCAGGGGTGAAGCATGCAAGGAACCTAGTTTTGCATGCCGGTTTACAGGACGTACACGCCGATTGATGTCCATCGTGGAAATGCAATGTCTACCGTTATCCGCCATACAAGGCTACCTTGAGACGGAACCAAGTCGATTATCGATACCACGGACCAATTTATTCTAACCAGGAGAGCGCCCACCGTAACAGACCCACATCCACTAATACCGGTTTAATTAGTTTGATAGATTTCCATATTGAAAATAAGGAGGAAGGGAAAGAGAAAAAGAGACACTTGAGATTTGTGATACATTCCTGGGATTTGCAATCTGGTATAGATTTAAGGTGCGATGGATATGCACAGAAGAGCTATTATCTCTGGTAGATAGAAGAGCAATATGTGAGCCTCTCTAACGTTTATCGTCCTCAATTCTCGATCCAGACTTTGATCATCCGATAACTTGCTTTTAATTAAGATTTTATATGAGGTGGATAGCATCAATTTATTTTCCAATGCTTATTCAACCAGTACCAACCTAGATATTGATACAAAGTTACAAGGCTTTGGTGGTTTTGGTTTAGTTCTATGTATTGCGTAAGGATTTAAGGAAATCCTGTTCTAGTGTTTCTTCGAACTAAGAGAGGAATGTTAATAGATTATTATTAACAGTACTGTAAACTTGAACTATCTTTCCTTCTGAATATATTAGCCTGAGATTTTAACTAGAAATGAATTGAAGATGTTGGTGTTTCATAATTTGACATTTTTTGGATATGATTATTAATAGCAAGATCAGGTTGATTTGGTCCCTGACTATAATTCGCCACATTTCAAAGGCAAATAATTCAATGATTCACCTATGCTAATCTCTACGTCGTAGCCAAACATTTTGTGTTCACATTATTATTAATTAATTTAAATATAAATTATATAACACTTTTAACGCTTTAATTACGAGGGTATATTGCATGTTTAATAAATTTAGTATCTATATTTGTGATTGATCTGCGGTTCTAGAAGCGCAAAAATAATGAGGATTTATGGTACAGGTATATTATTTAGAGGAACTCAGAGTATATATTTATTGCGCAATGGAAAGATTACTATAACAGACAAATTATTCACAGGGTAAAATATAAGAGATTTTTAATGAAAGATCTATGTGAGGAATACAGAAAAACATTTGAACCTGTAAATGTTTATTTAACATAAACAAAATCGTAACCTTATTAAAAACCTCTTAAGTTGTCATATAATACAAATTGCTAAATAATTAATTACATAATATTAAATTATCTAGCTATCTAGCTCCTTTCTAGCTAATTTTTGATAAATGTAATCTAAATAGAATAATATTCTAAACCAAGGTAGAAAACGTTAAATTTTATTCTTTGATTTATTTTAAAGATCTGTTTTGGTTACTTCCAATAGGTCAGGAATCATTTGAATCTTATAACTGTGTTAAATTGTTTTTTTATTATCGGGAAATCCTATTTTTGAATCTAAAGAAAATGAAATTTGAAACCATTCCAAGCAGGATAATAAATATTTTATTTAATCCTTTAGAATAATAATTAATTTGATTTTTAAACAATTATAAATCAAGCTGGGTCGTTATGATGCTGTAAAATCTTTAATATTTATTACTAAGATGAACAGTGTTTACTCTGTGCCAATACACATCAGACTTCATGTGAAACAATATATTTAATTTTTCTATTAATAAGTGATACTTGAAAAGAATAAACAAAGAGCTTATCTTTCTTTACGTGATGCTTTCTAATTTTAATTTCTTTCGAATTGAAAATATCAATTTTAGATAATAAGAAACATTTCAGCACTGTTTAACATTCAAAATTTAAATAAATATTCCAAAGAAACTTTCAAAATTACATTAGTTTGAACTATAACCATTACCAATTAATAAGGCTTTAATTCTACATTTTAAAAATTGAAATATTTTCAATTTTATGTCTTCAGAAATGTAAAACTATCAGATGCCGCTTATTAAAACTAAAGAGTTTATAAGTTTGAAACTTGATAATTCAAAATTATGTTCTTAACTTTGCAATAGACAATTCTGTGATTTTGAATATCTTTAAAATTGAAGTATTCATACAGAATAACAGCATTCAGACTTAGGAATCACAAAATTCTAGAAAAATAATTGTAACACAATTGAAACATTTCTAATAACGGCATTTACTAATTTCAAATTTGTCTTGGCTTGAATTAAACGCGCCTAGCTCTCACTACTCTTGAAGTTTTACAAGGATTTTGTTCTGGTTTCCGCTTCCGCACGCGCGGGAAGGTAAAACCACATTCTCGAGCTATTTCTACTGTCATTGGATGATGTCGGTGGTTTCTTACTTCTAATATAATCATGTTCTGATTGATATCAAACATTGGACGAAGAATACCGTCATTGTTGACCACAACGCCATAGTACCACTGACCTGTTTCATTCGGCACTAGTAGATATTCTGCCATACGGGTTCCCCCTATTATAAATGGCACTACAGCACCAGCGTGATCTTCGAAATAATGAATATCAAAATCTTCATCTACATCAGGCTCTTCAGGGGCTACTTCGGCCGACGATAAACTTAATTCTGTAGGAAAAGATAGCATTCAATTAATTTCTATACAAAGTATTTCTAATTTAAACAATTTCAGATATAAAATAAATATACATCATTGGGGAAGTTGCAAAAAGTTCGCTGGACTAATCAGCATTTTTATCAGCAGCTTTGGTGTAGTCAGTATGCACACTGCCCAACCACCTATGCCTAGTTTTCTTCAAAATATTTTTAAAAATTCCCTATTTCAAGATTCCAGAAAATTTGTTTAAAATCCCCCCCCCCCCTCCCAATTTCAGTCAAATGGCCACGCTTTGCTTGAGAAATTTCTACTTTTCAGCAGAACATTAATGTTCCCAGTTGAAAATGTATATTTTTTGGGGAAAATTCAACTATCTGGTTAAACATTTTTTTTAAGTTTCATCATTTTATACGAGCAAACGTTTCTTAGTCAAAAAATAAACTATTTCGTTGAAAATTCTTGTTTTTTTTTTTTGTTGAAAATTAATTTTGCTAGCTGAAAAGTTAATTATTCCATTTTTGCTAAAAATTACAATTTTTTGGTTTAGCATTAATAAATTCTTTGAATTGAAAATGTAACTATTCCAATTTTTCTGAGAACAGTATGGCCGGGTAAGCATGAGAAAAATCCCCCCAAAGAGTATCAAGTGTTAAGTCAGCCGTTTGAGAGAATACAATAAAAAAATATATTATTAAAATTTAAACCCGTTTTCCACCATATTGTATTGGTTAGGGGGGAGGTAACTTCCATTTTCGTTTTTATTTTTTTCTCTGTTCCTATCGTTAGAAAAAAATCTTAATAAATTTTCTGAACTTTTTTCAATCATTCTCAACGTGCGTGATTTTTTCGAGAAAAAGTTGGCTGTTATTGGCTATTATTGTAAATTTCTACAGATTTTTTAATTTGGGGGATCATAGTGTAAAATAATGAAAAATGTAATTTTCACATTAGCATGGTCCAAATTTATACCTGAAAATTCAACTTTCATTTTTTTTCGATGAGCCTCCCCCCCCCCCTCTAATTTTCTTGTTTTCCGAAAAAGAAATAGGAAAAAACTCCATTTTCGAATAAATTTAAAAAAGAAGTACTTGTTATAAACTTGTTGTGAGTTAAAGTGTAGCCACCTCTTAAGGAGTGATCAAGGAATAATTTCATTCCAATAACATTCAATTTTGACACTTTCAATCTCCTTTTATTTTGCCCGAAAAATGTCCGAAAATGTCCAAAAATGCAAAATGGCCGTTTTTTATCAAATTCATTCTAAAGATGGTATTTTTGGAAATTGTTGCAACGTGAACTATTTTTGATTGATAAGTGACGAATTTCCAAATATTTTTAAAATCATTTTTAATTCTTTATAAAATTGTTCTTCTGTAAAACGAGAAAAGTCATTATTTTCTGGAACTGCTGACACAATTAACGGATGTTGAAAGGCATCAGTTTTTTTAAGGTTGTAATGATACAGTGCGATATTTTGGTGCGAAAAAGCATTTCTTCTACTAAAATACACTTCTCCGGTGTAAAACTGGTAAATTTACGAACTCTCAACTTCCCAGTGTTAAAAATACTAACGAATCACACCAAGGAGATGTGATAGTCCTAATCTAAACTTAGAGTTTCACTGGAAAGTATAAAATCAAACACTAAGCCAGAGCGAGAATATTAGATTTCGATACGTGTGTGAGAGGTGATTATTTAGCGATTGAGATTTTAAGATTAGATGGTATAAACATACAATCGACACTATACGGGGCGAAAACTAACACCGATAAGTTGCTTTTCGCGCGCACGCGCAGTTAACTTGTGTAGGCTTGTGCGAGCTAAAGAAGTTAGAAGATAAATTTATAATTAAAAAGATAATTTTTCAAGACAAAAAATGTCAACAAAATTGTTCAATTTTCATCTTTAGAAATGAATTTTAAACAGACAATTGAATTTGCATTTAAAAAATTAATTTTGAATAAAAAACCAATTAAATCTACAATAAAAACGTCCAATTGGTACCAAAGAAATGAATTTACGTACAAAAAGACTTCTTCCAAAAAAGACAAAATTGCAATAAAATACATGAATATTCAACCACAAAGTTTAATTTTAACTGAAAAATAATGTTTCAAGTATAAATTTAATATTTACATTTTCAGTTAAAAACAATTATGAAACACAAAAAATCAAAGTTTCAAAAAAATATTTTAATTTTCAAGCAGAAAATCGAATTTGTAAAAAAATAATTTAATTTTCAAACCAATAATTTTCTACAGGAAACAGAAATTTAAAATTTTATAAATCAAATTTAAAACAACAACAAAAACGAATTTTTAACAAAATATATGAAATTTCAACGAAAAACGATTAAATTATCATTTAAGAAAATAAATTTACAAACAAAAAATGTTCATTAAATTAGTATAATTTCCAAAAAACTACATAAACTTTCAACTATTTTCTACAAAAAGAAAAGAAGTTTGATCAAAACATGCATTTTCAACCAAAGAAATTAATTTTTAATGAAAATAGATGAATTTTTAAACAAGAAGAATATATTTCTACCAAAAAGATTAATTTTTAACTGAGAATGGTCAATTTTCAGTATAAGAAAATATTTTTTAAACTAAAAAAATTCGAATTTTCAACAAAACAGTAGAATTATTAACCAAAAAATCAATTTTTAAACGAAAACAGTTATTTCCTATTAAAAAAAGATGAATTTCCAACTAAAAAAATTAATTTAAAAAAACTTTGACAAAATCGTTAAATTTTCAACTTTAAAAATGAATATTAAAACTAGAAAGTAAGTATTTTCCCAAAAACAGAATAGTTACATTTTCAGATAAAAAATTTAATTTTCCGCAAAATAGTTTAATTTTCGATGTAAGAAATGAATTTACAGCTGAAAAATATTTTTAATAAAAAAAATCGAGTTCACAACAGAATAGTTCAAATTTTAAACATATAGTTGGATTTTCAGTTAAAAAAGATACATTTTTTACCAAAAATGGAATGAAATGAATTCTGAAAGAAAATTCAAAAAGGGACACAACATTTTTATATGATTTCTTAAAAAATTTTAAACGTTCGTAAAAGAGCATGTAGAAAATTTTGTAATTTTGCATTGTTGTATATAATTTTATTAAAGGTAAACAACTTAATTCTTATCGAACCTTCTTGTGCATTTTTGTTGCCGAATTTTCTTAAAAGTTTATGTTGGTTTAAAAAATGTGCTTTCCAATTTGAGTAAGTTTAATACATATTTAGGAATTTTTAAACGATTCAAAAATAACTAAACTTGTAACAATTTGTTAAGAATTTTGTATGGTTTCACTGTCAACCATTTTATACCAAAAGAAAAAAAGTATTATCAAAAAATGCATTTCCAACCAAGTAAATTAATTTTTAATTAAAATAGATGAATTTCTAGCAAGAAGAACAATTTTCTTTCAAAAAAGATTAATTTCAAGCAAAAATAAAACAACATATTTTCAACAAAATTGTTAAATTTTCAAATAAAAAAATTTTGAACTAAAAATGATACAGTTAAATTATCAGTGTATAAAAATTATTTTTTAACTAAAAAAAAGAAAATTTTCAATACAAAAACTTTAAATTACGAACCAAAAAATCAATTTTCAAAGAAGAAGAATCATTTTCTATTATTAAAGGATGCATTTTCAACTGCAAAAATAATTTTTAAACAATTTTTTAACAAAATCGTTAAATTTTCAACTTAAAAAATTCTTAATATATGAAAACTTTGCGAAACCTTTAATGTCTTAAGATACTTATCTCAATATTACAAAATTTAGCGTTTACATTTAGATTTTAATTGTAAAATAATTGTAATTGTGAATAATTGTAAAATGAATTTTAACCATTTTTTTTTATAAAGGAATATCTCGTGGTTTTAAAAGAAGAAAACCATTCTAAAAGTACCTTTTTGTATAGTATCTTAATAACTAAGAAACATACGTTAAAAAGATTTTCCTTCATTCTGCCCTAGGGTCAAACATGGTACAAAAAACCGTCGTGAAATTTCATAGAAAAACTATACTCTGTAAACATTAATTTTTAAAATTAAAAAGAATCATAATTTTATAAATATTCCTAAATTTTGTTTTAATATTTTGCTTAGGGAATAAATTTCAGACATAAAATTATAAAGATATCTCCATTAGTTAGTAAAACACTATGTAAATTCGCCTTTCAAATTATACAAAAAAAATTCCAAAAATGTTAAAAAACGGTTATACGGATTTTGCTTTAACCTTATGGACCAGTTTCAGAAATATATATTTCTTTTATCGTTTTTCAGCACATGATTTTCTCCTATACATAAAGCAGATTAATATGTACTTAAAAAATAAAAATAAGAAAGGTCAGAAATTCATACAGTTGCCTGTTAGAAAATCCCACAAATTTTTTAATAAAACTCCTTTCCACACCACCTTTAAAGAAAAATATTCACAACATTTTTATCAAATGAAAAGTCTATTGTACTTAAGGTAAAAATGAAAATCTTTCATTAATTATGAATGTTGAATTGACGTCAGTTCCCTTACTATTCACACTTGAGAATTGAGGAATCTCTTTTTCGCAAAAAAAAAGTGTGAAAGTCCTTCGTTTATCGACTTTTATTATAATTTATTTATTTTACATATATATCTATTATATGTTATCATAATTAAATACAAAAATCTTAAATTTTAAGTGCATTTAAATACTACAATTCTTAAATGTTTCCAATCTTTAGAATTACTTGAACTAATTTTATATGTACTTCAAATAAATTTTTTTTTTCAAATTGCATAGAACTTATTCTAAGTAAGCAAATTATATCTTTAAGCGTACAACAATGTATCTTCTTTTTGAATTTTTAAAATTTATTTCATTACTAATTTTTATTGAAAATAATTGGACCACTTGCGATTAAAGGCGGGGATTCAGCCTGAGAAGAAATGTGCTGAAAGTAATTTTTAAAAAATCATTAGAATTTTGTTTTTAAAGACTGACAATTGTACACAATTTTCAGGGGCATCTTTTTTTCTTCTACAAGAATTTTTACATTTTTTTGTTTTTTAAATAAGTTTATCCTACGTTCTGAAACTCTTCTAAAGTTTAAATTATTTTTGAATTTCATTATTTCTATTAAATATTTCTTGAATTTATTCGATTATTTCCATTTTTTAACTTTTTAATCATAGTGAATTGAAACATTTTGCTTTTAAAACCTTCAACACTCTTTTTCGGAAATTTAGGAAATCGTTTAATGTGTTTAGAAGTCTTCTTTAATTTTCTTTGAAAGTTCATTTTTCAAAATGAAAAATCATTAAAAATTTTCACACAAATATTAGGAAAATAATTCTTTTTTTTTAATCTTGTCAGACCTTCAAATGTTCTTATCCTTAAAAATTATTCAAATTTTTACTGATTTTTTTAAATTCTGTAAAATAAAAAAAATGCCTTTAAACTTTTTTATATACTTTGATAATTTTTCAAATCTTTTTTAGTGTTTTAAAATGTTTTAAAATGTTTTAAAATAATCTCCTGAAATTAATTTTTGGCAATAAAAAATTTACTTTAATTATTGCTAGGAATCTAAAACAATTTTTTTCATTTCCGTGAAACCTTACAAAATTAAACAACAAAAATCTTTATAAGTTTTATTTATTTTTAAATCGTTCCTGATATTTTTCTATAATGATATAACATAGCAAAATTGCATGAACTTTTATTCTTTTGACACCCTGCAAAATTCAGTTCACTTAAAAAATTCTCCTAATAGCCAGTTAGCCACCGAAAACGAATCGTGAAGTCGGAGGGCTCGGGTTCTTGCTCGAGCATTTTCGGCTCTACACGAGGTTGGCCTACGCAACATGCAACATCAGAACGATGCAAGAACTGTCAATAGTCGCATTGGCTGAGATGAAAAAGGTTCGCTCTCACGTTCGACACCGAACTTTGCACCTATAGAGATGTGGGATAACACGCTTCAGTTGCAGAGCGAAAAACATTCACTTATTGATGTGATTCAGCGACTTTTTTCTAGCAGTGTCACCACTTTTTGAATTATTTTGCAAAATTAAAAATTCAAATTGTGATCGTACAAAAAATAATTAAAATTCAAAAATTCCATTTTGCGTTCAAACTATATGCAAGGTAGTAAAGAAGAAGAACATATTAAAATTGTGCACCCAAACAAGATTTACAAATTCATTATAAATCACTTTTTGATTTGACCAGTAATTTTTTTTAATTCGTAAAAAACAGCATTAAAAATGGAAAAATCAAATTTTTGGATAAAGGACACAAAAGGTCACAAGATAAAATACAATTATTCATAACAAAACTGTTTTTAAATTAGACCTGAAAACATGTTAAAACTGAAGGAGCTTCAACAAAAGAGAATTCACAATCACTAAAGACACTATTGAGCGGGAAGCGCGAGATTCAACATACGCGCGCCCTAGAATTCTGCATTTCTGAGTTCGATATTAGCTTTTTTAGGTAAAAAATATACCGACTTGCAATTAACATGTTTTAAATTGAATTGAAAAAGAAGAAGAAATATCTCTTTTAAAATACAGAATTAAGGATGTGCTACTTCCTCCAAGTTTATGCGAAGCTTAGTCCCCGTTTACGATAGTTTCGTAACAGCGTTTTATTCCACTCGATACTGTCTCAGGTGAGAGTAAAAACCTAAGCTTTTTGTAAATAAAGCACTTCTAATGTTATTTGCTATATTATTATATTTACCAATAGAATTAAGCAAAACCGCTGAAGTGAAAAGAAGAGCTCTGAGAACAATGTTCATTTTCTCCAGACGGTAGAAACTGATTATATAAACTGTTATTCAATTGCATTATCTGATGCGAGTATACGTGTAGTTTTAGAATATTTTCATTTCATACATTCTGAAGATTTATGGTATATAAACAACTTAGAGAAAAACTGACAATAATTTTGTACGCAACAAAAATATCAATATACTGTAGTAGGTTTAGGAGCAGAACTACTCAAAGATAATAAACAGTTACACCATGATTTGCTGATACTAATGGCAAGTATTTCTTGCATTATATTTTATACTTGTCCTAGTATAGAAAGGTGGACCTGCAATCGAAAATAAAAATTTTAACCACCCTTTGAAGTTGAGGACACAGGCATCTTGAGAGTCAGTAAAGTTCAGTAGAAAATTATTTGTTTGGCCAGTTAAAATATTGATTAATTGGATCATTGAAAACAATTGAAATCTTAATAAAAAATATATAAATTCATCTATAGCTGAGTATATTAATTTTAAGAACAAATTAGAAAAGGAAAACGTGACTGAGAAAAAAATGTAATGAGAACGCAATTGTGAAAGATTTTAGCTTTATTGAAAGAATTAGAATCTTGTGAAATTTTTAAATAGACTGCGTCATCTCCTCCATCATAACAAGGTTACTGCTTCAAAATAAAAAAATAACGAACATTATTTACATACTTAATAAGAGCTATTATTTTATATTCTAGATTAAATCATTAGGACAAAGGAATTGTTCCTCAGCTTAAAAAAAATTTAGTTCAATAAAACGAAATACTTCCTTTATTCAAAAAATATATATTTTCGTAGTAACGCCAAAATATTTCTTTCATTTAAATTTAAAAAAAAAACCAAAATACTTTTTTAACTTAAATAATATTTTCATTGATTATTGAACTATTTGAAAAACTACATTCAGAAAAATGTTTCTTTGAATTAAACGAATTCTATGTTTGATATAGGGTCAAAAAACTATTGATTAATTGAAAACAATATTTGCTTGATTTAAACAACTTTTATTTTATTCAAACACAGTTGATTAATATACATAAATTTTCTTTGTATCAAACAATTCAAGCAAACTTTTGTTTAATTAGTTATTGGTAATAATTTCAATAATTATTTAGATGAAAATAACTATTTAATTTTTTATTTCAGAGCTTTGCAATGCCGCCTACTATGGAAAGTTGTTAGGTAAATTATCTGAACTCAATCATGGTGTCAGTGGTGAAGTCTATGCAGTTGATGGAAGGACCCTCTTAATCAAAGACTTCACATACGATGGAGAAGGCCCAGGTATAATCATTTTTTTAGTATCTTGTCCAAATTTTAAAAATAAGGACGTAAGTCCTTTCAAAATCAATTCCATCACCGTGAAATTAAATTCAAATAGGATTATATATCATAAGAGCTTGCTGCGTTAACCTTTAACATTATCGCATTACGTGGCAAATTCAATCTATATGATAGCACTAACAGTTATGGCAAGTAACTCAATTTAAAAGTCCTATATAATAACAGTTTCAGGGGTTGCCTCGCACTGACCTTGTTACTAAATCGGTACTCTCGAAAGATAAACAGTCAGGGACGCCTGAAACGTTTCCAGATGGAATGCATAATATTGCGCAATATACTCTTCTGAATACTCGCGCACTGCGAGCCATCCGAGGCATTATGAATTTACTTTTGTAAATAAATGACGAATTGTTAACTAATTACATTTTTTCGTAACAGCGAACATAAAAATCGTCATTTTTTTAGTTAATTTCGAAATGCAGTTCGAAGGTCTTTTCTACTGAAGATCAATACATTATATTGCTTCCTCATTTTTCACACTTAAAAGTGAAAAAGTGACCAAAAGTGACTAATGTTCATTTGAATTGAAAATACTTCGATAAAATATATACGAATTCTATGTGAGTATTAACAAATTCAGGATATAGTAAAAAAAATAATAATGAAATAAATCAAATTTAAGGGAATTTTGACAAATTCAAGGGAATGGGAAGAATTTGATATAAATTAAAACTCAAGTGAATTAAAAGAAATTCAAAAAATATAAAATATTCCACCGATTTTAGTAAAATTGAAGTGAATTCAGAAGAATCCAAGGTGAGTTAAAACATTTTGGAGTAAAATAAAAAAAGTTTTGAATTTTATTTAAATCAATTCCATTGATTAAAATTGAGTAAATTTAAAATAATTCAAGTGAATCCAAAATAATTCAGAAAGAGTTAAAAAGTCAAGAGAGTTCCAGAAAAATAGGTGTGAAGATAATACAGGGCGAATTTGAAAGAATTTCAGTAAATTGAAGAAGAAAAACCGCTAGTTAAATCAAATTCGAGAAGAATTGAAAAAAAGAAGAACTTGAAAAAAATGACAAAAATTTAATGGAATTTATAAATATGTAACGCAAATTTAACAAAAATTCAAGTCAACTGAAAAAAATACAAAATATTTTACTGATTTCAGTAACATTAAAGTGAATTTAGAAGAATTCAAGGGAATTCAAATGAATTTGGTAAAATTACTAAAAATTTTAGATGAGTTTCAAATATTTCAGGCTGAATTTTTAAAAAAGCTTGAAATTCATTTAATACAATACAATTGAGTCAATTAAAAAAATCAAGAAAATTACAAAGAACTAAAAAAACAAAGCATTTAGAATTTATTAACAATGGAAGTTGAATTCCAAATGAATTCAGATAGCTAAAATGGGAGAGAACAGAAATAAAGTCAAATTCCAGAAAATTTTAGTAAATTAAAAAAAAGATCAAATTAAATTCTAACGAATTTAGAGAAATTTAAGAAAAATAAAAAGCATTTGGAGAAAGTGATCAACATTTAAGATAAATAACGATATATTTTAGGAAATTTTAAACAATTCACAAATATTTCTGAAAAATTTATTGAATTTATTAAATTTGGAGTTCATTGCGAAAAATTCTAGAGATTACAAACGAATTTGATGAAATGCCAATGCAATCAAGTAAATTATAAAAAAAAAAAAACAAGAGAAAAGATTAAAAATCCAAGAGAATTCAGAGGAATTTAAAGGAATTCAGCCTAAAATGATTATAATTCAGAGTGAATTCAAAATGAATGCAAGTGAATTGAAAGAATTTGAAAAATCCAAAATATTCCATTGATGTCAGGTGAATTAGAGTGCATTTAGAATTATTCAATGGAATTCAAGAGATTTCGAGAACATTCATACGAAATTAGGATACATTACAAGTAATTCAAGTGATTAGAGACAAATTTTGTAGACCCAAAAAAATCCATAGAATTCAGATAAATGGGTGTAAATAGAATTATAGGATAAGAATTCGAAAAAACTTATAAGAATTCAAGATGAACTTAAAAGTCTTCGAGGTAATTTAAGAAAGTGAATATTCTAAACACATGCATCAAATTCAATTGATTTCCAGTAATACAGGTTAAATTCAAAAAAATTCCAAGAAATTTAAAAAGCATGGTAACAAAATTTCTCCTGCTCGGTGCCGTAAGTAGGGCACCCAGTGTAGTTGGCGCCGTGCTCAAATACATGCGAGCGTTGCAAAGCTCAATAGCATAAAAGAAGCTCGGGAACGCCAAGAAAAACTTCAGAAATCTACTCTGGAGACTTAACCATAGCGTTAAGCGATTTAAAAAAATCGATTTTTTCACCCTCTACACCAGACGACCCCCTTAAAGAGCAAATAGTGGTTATACCTATATTTTGCTTTTCTAAAAATAGTTGATTGAAGTAGAAGTTGCAAATCGTCTAAAATATTAATAATTGATCACCTATTTTTATTACAAACTACAATTATTTATAATATTAAAAATTAATTTTCAGCCGCCTTTTTCTATGCTGGAAACTCAAAAACTCCGGGTAATAATGGATTCAGAGTTCGGGACGAGCGAGGAACGTAAGTACTTGTGATAATATTAACTTATGCAAACCTTATTATGTATAGATAGATTGAAGCTATTGAAACTCCAAAAATAATATTATTAGGTTGTACATTAATAATATTAAACTGTCTTCAGGTTGTAAAAAACGTTTTTATAGAAGAAAACTAAATTTGTAACTTTTTTTTTATTCTCATTTCTCACTGTAGTGTGGGCCAAGAAATATCAAAATGATTAGATTCGTTGGTAATGGCACTGAAAAGTTTCTTTACAGCATCGCAAAAAAATTAAAAAGAATTTTTTTAATCTGTCACCCTTGAGCAAGTTAATTAAACATCTTTAAATTTTTAATTTGAACAATTTTTTCTTGTGTGGAAAAAAACATTGGGAGGGGGGGGGGGGGTTAAAGCAAAAAAAAGATTTTTTATCAAACTATAATGTTTAAACAAATAACAAAAAATTCACTATGGTAATTTTTACTTACGGCTTCAACAAAATTAATGTAATTAATTATTAGTTATTACTTTGGATCTCCGGTTTTTACATTCCAACATTCCGGAATTCAGAACCCGTAAAATATAGAAGAAAAATTTTGTTTGGAACTGAAAGGTATGTGCGTGCTTCTTTAGTTTATTAAAAACAAAATAAAAATCATTCTTTGGCAAGTTTAGATACATACTGCTTCCTGATAACAAATTACAAAAAATATATGAATTTCTTTTACCTTTTCTGTGTACAATAGTAAATTTAAGAGCAAGAAATAATCATTTCTAATGATACTACACTCATCCTCCCAACAATGTATACAAATTGCAATAAAAGAAGTGAATTTTCAACGAAAAAAGAAAACATTTTCTACCAACCATGGAATATTTAATTTTTCTGTTAAAAAATTACTTTCAAACCAAAAAAAAAGGAATCTTTCAATAGAATAGTTGCATTTTCAGTCATTGAGATGAATTTTCAACTAAAGTAATGAATCTTCAACCAAATAATTACTTTTTAAGAAAGTAGTATAACTTTAAACCAAAAAGGATTAATTTTCAACGCAAAATTAAATAGTTTATATTCTAACAAAAAATATTATAATATTAAATAAAGAACAGTTTAACTTAAGCAAAAAAACTAATTTTAACTGAAATACCTAATTTTAAAGCTCAAAAATTAATTTTAATAGCAACGAACAATTTTTCAATAAAATAGTTCAATTTTAATTGAAAAAAATGAATTTTCATCCAACAAAAAAATAATCTGTAACCAAACATGAAATAGTTCACTTTTAAGTTAAAGAAATCATTTTAAATCAAGAACAAGGATGGTTGAACGAGAGACTTAAATTTTCAACGTAAAATAATGAATTTTCATCCAAAAAGATGAATTTTCTTACGAGAAAATTAATTTTCTACTAAAAAGTCCAGGTTTCCTCCACAAAATTAATTATTAACTAACAAAAAATATTTTCAATAAAGTAATTAAATTTATATTCAAAGAAATAAATTTTTTAATAAAATAAGTGAATTTGCAAACGAGAATAATAATTTTGTAAACAAAAATTTAATTTTCAAACCGAAAAATGATTTTTTAACTAAACAAATTAATTTTTAAGCATCAAGAATCATTTTCAACCGAAAGAGACAAATTTTAAATAAAATACATGAATTGTCATCCAAATGTTTAATTTTTAAACTTTCAACACAAAAATATTTTTAATCAAAACCCATTCAAACAATCAAAAAGGACGAATTTTCAACTAATTACGTAATTTTTCAAATAAAAAATATCATTTTTAAACAAAAATAAATAAGTAAAAGACAAATTTCGAACTAAAGAAAACAAACTTCAGTCGATAAAATTTTAATCTAAAACAGTTTTAAAAAAAGAAGTAGATTTTTCGTAAAAGCGGATGGTTTTTTAATTTTAAAGTATGACTGTTTTTTGTTTTCGCTATTAAAAACATAGAAAACATTTGAAAACATGTACTATTATTTGTTCTTTCAGTAAATAATAATGTTATATTTGTGAAACTTCAGAACTGTGCAAGAAAAACTGACCGTTCTCAGTATATTAATTTTTTTTCATAACCGAATGAATGAAACTTTGACTCTATTTTACGAATTAATTATAAACTTTTATTAATAATTTGAATAAAAAAAATATATTTTTCATATATGAAATTTGAATTTTCGCTCAACTCGGGTCCGAACAGATAACGCATTCTGGTGACTGGTAAATTCCCTTATTTATAGTTTAAATCACTTAAAGGCATGTACCAAACTGTCACGTGACAAGTTCTTTTAAGCAAACTTACTCATAAAGTAACTATTAAAATTAATTTTTTAACAGAGAGATGTTCATATTGTTTTCCTTTACTTATATCTGATACGGAAAATAGATTATAGTTATTATTTTAAAATAAAGTTCGTTTAAAAGAATTGGTCACGTGACAGTCTGGAGGTACAGGCCCTTAAGGGCATGTTAGACTTTCAAATGCCTATATTACCAAACTCATTTTTTCAGTTTACTTAATTTTCTTTGAACTTTCTTTATTAATAAAGTATTGAACTGGCACTTTGGAAAATATATCAGAAGACTTCATTTAAGTAGAAATTTTTCTAAAAATTATTTTCAAAGAAATCAAAACTGGGACAATTTTTTGAAATATTTTCTTTTCACTTTCCAATTTGTTGGACATAATAACTTTTTTTATGTATAAAATATCGGCCTTAAACTTCGAGAAATGCAAGAGCCGACATTAAATTAAGTTTATGTGAGTTTTTTTGCATCTGGCAGATATTTCAAATATAAGAAAAGATCTTAGGTTCAAAAAATTGTAAGGTTGTGTCAAAAAACTGTTCTTGTTCATTTCTTTGAAAATAAGTTTTATCGATATTCCTGCTCAAATGAAGTACATAAACGTACTTTATAGTCTTGTGATACATTTTCCAAAGGTTCAGTCCGATATTTTATTCACAAAATAAGTTCTCAAATTCAAAAACAATATTTAGTAAACTGAAAAAGTGAGGTCGGTAACATAGGGATCTGAGTGTGTCACGTGCGCTTAAGGTGGTTTTAACGAGAAGCTATGATCAGTTAAGATTGAAACTGATTCCAGATTCTAGTTGAAACCACCTTAATTAATTTCATCTATCAATTTAGGAATGTCCGAATTGACCCCACAAGTCCAAAATTACCCGTTTGTCGGTAGTCTTATACAGATCACACTTTACATTACAAATTGACCTACTGCCAAATTTCAAAAAGTTCATCACAATCACAAAAAATTAAAACCTATTTGATCCATAATTACCCGGCTTGATCTATAATTACCCTGGTTGTTAAGGACTGTGTTTAATCTCTAAATAATGTCTGCAAAGGCGACACCATTCTTTTTTGTATTAATGAAGGAAAGTCGAGCACACACATATATGTGTCCTCAGCAGTCATTAATTAACTCGCCACGTAGTCTGGTTTCACCTGGCGACGTGAACGACGAATGTACATGGTAAAATGTACAATATAATAATGCGCGAAAGTTCTCAAACGCTCTCTATGTCAGCAATGTTAATTGTGTCAACAGGCCTAACGTTCTAAAACGATACCGGAAGAAAGACATCACTTTAACACTTCCGGAAGGAAAGACCTTGAACAACATCAAGTGGTTTGCCGTATGGTGCGACGAATTCTCTGTGAGTATTTGGATCGATTCTCACCCTTTCATTTCCTTTTCTTCTTTTTTTTTTTTTTTTTACTGTTTCTCTCTGTATCCCTCTCACAACTCAAGTCAACGTGACCTTTTTGCTCGTTCGCTCGAATGCTTGAAAGGCCGATACCATTACGGCACAATACAACTTTCGCGCACTCATTCCTATAACCATAGTTGCACGCTGGCGCCCATAATTATTGCCCTCGTGGTCATAAAATTGATATTAATGATCTTCGTGCAGAGGAATGCGTCTGATTTTTTTATTGAGACCGTTTTGCTACTTTTCATGTCAATTACGATTCACCTTGACCTTGAGACATGTCTTGATCTTGATGGTTTAATCATGCGGAGTAAATTTAAAAACTGATAGCAAAGAATAAGTTAATTATTAAAGATTGAAATTGATGATCCCTTGATTTCATTTTCGTCATATATTTCAAACAGATTGATGGTTAAACTAATTTAAAAGAATGATTCATTAAGATGATAATGAAAGTTTATTTGTAAAAACATTAATTACGTGTATTGTTGTTGAAGAAATATTACAGAAGTAAATATTGAATATTGATAAAATATTATTAATAAATATTAAAGATTAACAAATATAAATAGTTTTTTAACAAAGAACTTTAAATGCATATCTGCATTTTTAATTAATATTATCATGAGGTAGAAATATTCCCTAGTAGTTTTCTATTAAAATGTTTGTTGCTGGTAGCATAAATAGACGGAAAAATAATAAAGAAAAGAGAGCGGGGTGATTTGGTTGTATCTTTCTTTTCTCCCTTTCTTCAATTGTGATATAAATGTCTCAAATGCGCCGATTACCATGTTGTTTATAAAAATGTATGTCTTTTAAATATACGTCTTTTTATGCCTTCTTTTGTAATTTTGTTACACAATTTGACTTTTCAAAATTTATTTAAAAAAAAAAGATTTCCAAAATTTTTTTAGAATTTATCTAAAGTACTCAAAACATATTATTTATTTGGGGCTGTTCAGAAACTGCGTAACACTATTTTTAAAACTTTTTCCACCTCTTCCCTTCTTCTTCATAGATTATTACACCATTAAGCCATTTCCCTTTCGGGGTAGGCATGACTCACTCGGCAGGGGAAAGGAGTAGTGTGTGGAACGGATAGAGATTTTTCAGATTGATTCAAAATTCTCGTGCTATTTAAGTAAATAACACGTTCGTTCCGCAACACTGCTCCGACCCAGGTTGCTGATCAATCTCTCTAGCAATCATCCCAAGCGAAGAA
>NC_046658.1:90579232-90665168 GCF_010883055.1 Belonocnema kinseyi | reverse complement strand
ATCCCTAACCTCAGTGACACAGACTTTTTCAATTGAGTTTTCCAACGCATCGTGTTCAGCATCGCAGTTGTGGTGTCCTATAGCTTCATCTCCGAATTGTCTGATAAAATAGTCGCTGAAAGCCTCTCGTATTCCATCTGCATCATATACCATTTCCCTCCTACTATTTCTCATGTTGACAATTTCTGTACTTTTGTTTCCTTTTATTTTTTTATAAAGTAGTTTCCTGCTTCCTTCAAAGTCGTTTTGTATTTTTATCTCTTCTTCTGCTCTAATTGTATCTTTACTTTCTTTAACTAATCGTTTAAGTATCCTGTTTTCGCGTCTATAATTATTTCTACGTCTACTTATTTCCTCATTGCTAAGACCTCATCTCACAAATTTTGAAGCACTCAGGGTGATATCACAAGCACCAACAACCCCCACCCACCTCTTTAAGGCCATGTGACGAGTGGGCCACGTGACCAAATTCCTACCTTACCGCCACTTTTTTATTTCCCAACTTATTTTCACACGAAGCGCCACATCGAGTTAAAAATTAGGGATGATAAATAAGAAGCACTAAGAAAGGTGGGGCTAGTCCTAAATTTGAATAGTTATGAAAGAGGCAAAAAAAAAGATTGGCAAATAAAACTTTTTTCATAATTACGCAAATTTAGGACCAGAGCCATTATTTTTAGTGATTCTTGTTTAGTATCCCAAATTTTCAACTCGATGTGGTGCTTCGCGTGGAAATAAGTTAAAAAACCAAAAAAGTGTCGGTAAGGTAGAAATTTGGTCACGTGACCCACTCATCACTCGATTTAATTTTATTTAAAACAAAATTAATGTAATAGGTATCATATTGAATTCAATATAGAAATCGAAGTATATTGAATTTTCAAAAAGATACTAGTTAAGATTTCAAGCAAAATAGATTAACTTATAAGCAAACACTTGAACTTTTAACCTTCGAAGAAAAATTTCTAGACTAAAAAGAATTTTATTTAATCACAAATAGTTATGTTTTTGAAAAATATTCGAAACTTCAAGTTCAAACAAATCAATTTTTAAGAAGAGAGTTTGATTTTGAACCAAGAATGATGAATTTCTAACCAAAAACTTTTCTACCAAAAAGGGTGAGTTTTCAAAGCGCATTTCATTCTTTTTTTTTAATATGAATTTTTAATCAAAAAAGAATAATGTTTAACAAAGTAGTTGAATTAACTACAAATTAATTAAGCTTTTAAGAATTCTCTATGAAATAGCTGAATGTTAAACAAAATTTATCTACCAAACAGTTGCATTCATAAACAGATAGTTGAACTTGCAAGCAAAAAGAACGAATTTTCAACAAATAGTTAAATTTTCAATAATATAGTTAAATTTGAATTAAAATCATTACATTTTTAACTAAATAGTTTGTGTTATTAAGTGAAATGGTGAATCTTCAAAAACAACAAAAATTAATGTGTAAGAAAGAACTTCATCTTATAATCAAGCAGTAGAATTTTCATTTTAAAAAATATAAATTTTCATCGAGAAAATATAATAATTACGAATTCAAATAAAAAGAAAATTTTTATTTTAAATAATAAACAGTTTAATTATTAAAAAATATATGAATTTTCAACCAAAGAGTTCCATTTTCAACCAGGAAAGATTTGTCATTGTTGAGAGAAGATATTTTTAACAAAATTATTCAGTTTTAAAATCAAAAAGTCTAATTTCCTATAAAATAAAAATATAAATTTTGAGCCAAACCGTTAATTCTCAAATAAATAGTTAAATTCTCTACAGAAATAATAGAATTTTAACAATACAGTTGAATTTTCAAGACAAATATTTGAATTTTAAACTATAGATAATCAATTTTGAATAAAAAATAGAATAGATAAATGTGCAGTTGACAAAATGATTTTTAATTACAAAACAAATATTTTTCAACCAAATAGATGGGTTTAACTGATAAAATAAATGTTTCACAAATTAGTTCAAGTTTTAACCAAGTAGTTATATTTATAAATCAAGAATATTAATTTTCTACCAAAAAATACGAATTGGCAACCAGATATACACATTTCCAACCAAATCCTTGAATTTCTAACTTGAAACTATAATTTTTTAAATTATAATAAAAAAGTTAAATTTCAGTTAATAAAATTAGTTTTCAAGCCAACAAAATATTTGGTAAAATAGTTTAATCTTCAATCCATATAATTAAAACGAATTGACTTACAAGGAAGAATGGTTGGATCTTCTTATTGGGTTCTACTAATTTAATTTGCATTTAAGTAAAAACCCAGTAAATAATATTATAATGATATATATTGTGAAATATATAATATATAATAATTATAATATCATAAAAGGGGAATTTTCTTAAAGACATGGGATAAAATAGGAATTCTTACAAGAATGGTAAAGAGGTACAGAGGGGAAAGAGTGTAAAATAAAATTACTAATAATCCTTTTTGCAAGAATTTCAAAAAAAATATCATGCACATTTATTTCCCCCTCTACATGACAAAGCATCACAAAATCTATTAACCCCCTTCACCCCTATTGTAACCTAGTTTTTGAACAGTCTCTTTTTGGCTCATTTGAACCATTTTTAAATAAAAATTTCTTTTATTAACTGCTTTTAGGTGAATTTCGGTGATGTCAAAATACCACGCGGATTTGACTACCCAAAGCCCCAAAAACTGGCAAGTTTGAGTGGAATCCACGGGGTTGGCTCAGAACCAGTAGTCATCGTTGATGCACAGACGCTCTTGGTTCCCAGTTTCAGCTACGATGGTGAAGCTCCAGGTTAGTTTCTTCTTTCCAAGTTTAAAAATGAGTAACCCATTCACTTCAAAACCCCTAGCAATATTTCTCTTTCCATTTTTTTTTCTTTGCAAATTTGTAACCTTGCAGATGCGAAATTCTGGGTTGGTGCCGGACCAAATCCCTCGCCCCAGGGTATTCGAATTCCTGATGAAAATGGAAAAGAGCAGCCTCTTCGTCGATATGATCATAAAACGATCGTGCTGACCTTACCCGGAGATTTGACCGTTCACCAACTCGGCCATTTTGGAGTTTGGTGTGAGGCTTTTGCTGTTGACTTTGGCCATGTGCAAATTCCGCAGAGTCTCAACGTGCCACCTTCTCTTAAGATGCTCGGAGTTTCTCCTCAGGTAAGCTGATGCCTTTATAGCCTTGGGCAAAAGGTACTCTAGTTCTAGGACCTTTATTGCTTCCTTCCTACCTTTCTAAGTCACGGGTTTACGATCAAAGGATACCAGCCAGTCGAGCACCTTCAGAAATTCTGCTACAAGTCTACATCGTCCAAAATAAAAGTCTCCTCCGAGATAATAAATTTCTCTAGATTATATCAACCCTTTCAGACCCTAAGCTGATCACATATTTCTTTCAGATTAGAGAAATATTTCGCGAGTCTTTAAAGAAGTGATTTTTTCCAGAATATCTTTTTTTTAATGAGATTTTATTATTTAGTGACATTAGATGCTGGAAAAAAGATATGATCGAGAGTAGGAGAAATCATTAGTGCGAATTTAAAATAAAAAATTGAGTTTAATGTTTAATGGCATGTTTTCTGGCTTTTTGGAAAATATCGGTTTTTAAGTTGACCTGATTATTATAATTATAAAGATTTTTCTAATCATAGCATTAAGGTTTAGAATCAAGTGTTTACAATCTGAAATGGAACCATAACATTTATACGTAAATGTAACTAAAAATGATAAATATTTTTTTCCAAAATAATTCTTTGAAATCTGGATGAAAAACGCATAAATTTAATTTGATTTGACTTACATAACGACATACGTGTCACGTCACTTTAAGGTATTTAATTAAGGAATCTGTATGATCACAAGAAAAAAATGGAATTTCTTAACGTCTTTACAGACTAGTTGGAGCTATAAATTAAAAAAAAAAAAAAATTTTTTTTCAAAAAAGATCTCCCTTTACTCCGCTGGGATCGAACAAGAGAATTTCCGATTGCTGGCCGGGTGCTTCCCCATTAAGCTACTAGAGAGCTCGAGAGAAGCTCGATTGAGCGCGAAGCGCGAGACAAATGTACAATCGAGCACGAAGCGCGAGATAAATACATTATAAATACACACAAGCGCGAGAACCAAAAGTTGCGCGCCCAAGGCGCGCTCAAAATTGCGAGCCGCGCGCGGAGACAAATTCTACACGGAGAGAAATTTCAAAAAAATAATTCACGAGACTGTTTTTTTAATAATATTAGAAAAATAATTCTTTTTTTTAATCCTGCCAGACCTACTAATCTTCTTATCCTTAAAAATTATTCAAATTTAAGAGTATTTTTAAGGAATTTCAATAGATATAACAAATTTCTAAACATTTTATAATATTTCTATAATCTCAAATAATTTCGCAAAAATTTTAAAAACTGTATGTTATTCTTTAGGCTTCTGAATCATTTATTTTGGACAAATAAAGATACCTTAAAATTACGATAATTTCAATAATTAAATCGTTACGTCTTAAGGTATATTTAATCATCTTTCATTATTAATCATTTTAAATGTGGAAATTAAATTTTCAAGCCATTAAATTAACAAAAATCTATTTTGTTACCGGATGACACAAAAACTGGGGGACATTAAAAAGTGATTATAACTCTGAGTCTATAAATGGAAACAAGAAAATTGTTTTTTTAAGGGCATGTGACACAGCTAAATACCTATATTACCGACCACAGTTTTTCAGCTCACTGAATGTTCTTTTGAACCTAAGAACTTTTTTTGTAAATAAAATTTTGAGCTGAAACTTTGGGAAATGTATTAGAGTACAATAAAGTACGTTTAGGTACTGCATTTCGGTAGGAACTTCACTGGAAATTATTTCATCTTTTTTCTGAACCCTTAACATTTTTTGAACGTTCCAACTTTTTTTTATACATAAAATATCGGTCTCAAACTTTGAGAAATGCAAAAGCCGAAAGAAAACTACGTTTAAGTACAAAGCTTAATAATGAAAGATGTAAAAAAATATATTTCAACAATCAATTCCAACGGCATCAGCCGGTAACGTTGTACACGAAAATACGAACCCTGGCGCCCACTAGACGAGGTTCTAGAAGGGTCGTATTTTCGTGTACAACGTTACCGGCTGATGCCGATGGAATTGGTAGTTGACCTTTTTCTTACATCTTTTATTATTAAGCTTTGTACTTAAACGTAGTGTTCTTTCGGCTCTTGCATTTCTCAAAGTTTGAGACCGATATTTTATTTATAAAAAAAGTTCGAACGTTCAAAAGATTTTGAGGTTCAGAAAAAAGATGAAATAATTTTCAGTGAAGTTCTTATCAAAATGCAGTACCTAAACGTACTTTATTATACTCTAATACATTTTCCAAAGTTTTAGTTCGATATTTTATTCACAAAAAAAGTTCTTAGGTTCAAAAAAACATTCAGTGAACTGAAAAACTGTGGTCGGTAATATAGGTATTTAGCTGTGTCACATGCCCTTAATTCTAAAATTAATTCTTCGAACATACGTGTATTTAAAAATGACATTAAAATATTTTTTTAAGTGATGCCGCTATAAATGTGAATAAAGGTAGTCAGGTACACGCTACCGGATGACATTTAACTATACTTAATCTTTTCTATTTTGATACGGAGTTAAGTAAAAATAATTGGCAGATAGGATATTATTGGCGAAAATATTATTGATAAAATCCTCTATTTAAGACATTTCTTCCTCAAAACTCAAGCATATACTATTTCATCAGGGAGGTGCTAATTTTCTTTATTTTCACCCATAAACGAATATGTCCTGAAAATTTCCGACATAATGGTATAAGAAGAGTAAGATTTAATTCTGGTTAATATCGATGATATATGTACCCTTTAAAATACTACTATTTGGAAGCCAAAACCTTCTTCTAGGGAACCTCCAACTTTCGGAAGTACTTGATAGTCATATTTCGGAATATTTCGGAATAGCTAAAAGCTGCTTCGTTGCATTTTGTTTTAAATCCTCAACGTCTTAAAATAATTTTTCATTTAGATGATAATTTAATTTGAGGAACAGCCAGAAATCACAAGGTGGCAGGCCAGGACTGCGTAGGGACTTCCGAAGTATTGTACGGCCGTGTTTCACCAGAAATTTCTGAAGACGCTGCAATTAGAGAACTTCCGAAATTCTTGATAATACTATTTCTTTACTAGCTGACCTTTTGGAGCCTTTTAATGGTGACAACATATTTGAAGAAGACTGGCAGCATTGTCTTGGTGCCTTTTTTCCAGATAGTCATGGGCGACTTCCACTCAATAATTCTGTTGATCTTCCGTCAGCAGCTGTAGAACAAATTTTGAAGCCCTGCGACTCATTCCTAAACCTAGGCTCAAAATTTTCGAAAGAATAGTTTTTCGAATCCCGAGGCCTTTTCCTGTTTCTTTCACTATTAAAAAACTATTTCTATTAATGAGCACTTGTACTCGATCCACATTTTGACGTTTGGCATTTGCGGGTCTCTTAGAGCGATGATTACTTTCCACTCAAGTACGCGCTCTTTTAATTCGCCTAAGCCACTCTTCAAGTCGAATATCACTCATAGATAAAATTTAAGCCTCGTTCGTTTTTGAAACATATTCTGAAACAAAATTTGTATGCATTCATTCAATATCAATCACATCATCTCATCTAACTTTCGATCAAATTCAACCGATAATATCGGAAAAATCGGAAATGTCATAGTAAAAATGACTTTTGGAATTAATTTAATATACATTTGAAAAATTTCATCGATCCTACAGAGCAGAGCCCACCTGCTGGAGATTCGTCCAAGAAAAGAAGAGCGAAAAAGTATTTCTGTTTTAATTTAAATATTTTAAAATATATTTATTTATATTAGTTAAATATTCTGTTTCTGGCTTGAAAATTCCACTTTTTGGGTAGAAAGTTCGAATATTCAATTACAAATTAAATTTTCTTTTGATAACTCAACAATTAAATTGAAAATATTGGTCTCTTTTGGGTTGAAAACTAATTTTTTAAACTGAAAATTTAACCTTTCTGCTAGTTCAACTATATTTGTATAAAGTTGAAGTACTTGGTTAAAAATTAAATTTTCTGTTAAGGATCCATCAATTTCATTAAAAACATTTTTTTTTAATTAATTTTTTTTTTACTAAACATTGAACTGGCCTATTTTTGATTGCAAATTCATCCTTTGTGGTTGAAAATTCGTCTTTCCGGCTTAAAAATTAAACTATTTTGTTTCTGGCAAACGTTGAACAATTTCGTAAAAATTAAATTTTCTTTTAAAAATTCAACAATTTTATTGAAAATAGATTTTTTAAATAGTTTTTTTTAACTGAAAATTTAACTATCCTATTTTTTGTTGAAAATTCGTTTTTCTGGCTTGATAATTGTACTATTTTATTTCAGGTAGAAAGTTCAGCTACTTCGTAAAAACGAACGTTTGGTGAACGTGTAGTGAAATGAAAAAATATGCGGTTAAAAATTAAATTTTCTATTGAGATTTCAACAATTTGATTGAGAACATTTTTGTTTTAAAATTATTTTTTTACCTGAGAACTAAACTATCCTATTTTTGGTTGAAAATTGATCCTGTTTGGTTAAATATTCGTCTTTCTGGCTTGAAAACTATACTATTTTATTTCTGGTATTAGGTTCTACTATTTGGCTAAAAATTAAATCTTCTGTTGAGAATTCAACACTTTTATTGTAAATATGTTTTTTTTTTTTGTAATTTTTTTTTAACTTAATATCTATGTGTCTTATTTTTTGTTGAAAATCCAACTATTTTGGCTGAATGTTAAACTATTTGGTTAAAAATTAAATTCTCTGTTGAGAATTCACAAATTTTATTGAAAACTTTTTTTTTTTAATTTATTTATTTTTACTTAAAATTAAGCTATCCTATTCTTGGTTGAAAATTGATCCTGTTCGGTTAAAAATTCGTCTTTTTGGCTTAAAAAGTCAACTATTTTGTTTCTGATAGAAATTTTTAACTATTTTCTCAAAAATTAAAGTTTCTGTTGAGAATTCAACAATTTAATAAAAAAATATTGGTTTTTTGTTGAAAATTAATTAATTTAGCTATCCTATTTTTGGTTGAAGATTCATTCTTTTTTAAAAATCTCACTATTTTTGTAGAAAGTTCAATTATTTAGTTAAAAATTAAATTTGGTTGTTGAGAATTCAACAATCTGATTGAAATTATTGTTTTTTGTTATAAATAAAGTTTTTTTACCTGAAAATTCAACTATATTGGTAAAAAGTTCAGTAATTTGGTAAAACATTCAATTTTTTTTGAGAATACAACAATTTTATTGGAATGTTTTTTTATTCAATTAATTTTTTACACTAAAACTTCAACTATTCAACTATTCTTTATCTTCAGAAATTTTTTGAAGATAAATGTCATATAATAAAGTTATAATATTTTAGTTTATATTTCAAAACTTTTAATTATAAATAATTAGGAAAATATCGAAAAGTACAGTTTCCCATGAAGAAAAAACTCAAGTGACATCATTATTATTATTATTACACCATAGTGTCTTGATAATCTGATAATACTAAAAAAAATTAACAAGAAATATATTAAAAACGCTAAGACTCAATGTTTCCTGTTCAATTTGGTATTACAAATTTTCGTTGTGAAAAAAACTGATTTAAAAAAACGAAAATCTCGTCACGGTGGAACAATTTATATTTTAGGAAACTAGAAAAATCAAATGTAAAGTCGTCTTTTTGACTGCTCACCAAAATAGACAAAATCATGGAAATACGTCTTGAATTCTGAAATTTCTTCAAGAAATGGGAAGAATGAATAAGAACACCATCAATTTCTATGCCGATCGCGCACGAGCGCCGAAAAACTTTGCTGGCTTTTCTCACTGCTCAGTTTGCATCGACCTGAACAGCAATATATCGTGAAAATTTTTCTCCTAACGCACATAAATTTAAGGTTAAATCTGAGTTTCCTAGGGCACATTGCGTCTTAGAATAAATTGCAAACTTTATGTCCAACCAAAGGTGACACTTGGCAAGGTTTAATTATACCAACCTGGAACAGATCATTAATCACGTCCCTTAACTTTGCAAAACTTCTAAAACAGGAAATATAAATATTAACATTTTGCTCCAAATACTTCCAATATTGCTTTAATCGCAAGAAAAACAACTTTATGACGATTAAAGATTCTATTTTGTAATAATTTGAGGTATTTACATACAGATACAATCGAAACTTTCTTCGATATGAAGTCTAAAAGAGGAACCAAATTAGTACCCCAAAAAATTCCTTTGGAAAAATTTACAAATACTACTTTTTATACAATTTAACAATCTCTTCCTTATAGTATATTGTTTAGGATTAAACAAAATAATAATTAGCCGTTTACTCTAATGCCTATTTTAAAAATTTGAATAGAGACCTTTTTGTGCTTTTTCTTGCATACGCATTTCTATGATAAATGATCGTATGACTGATGATTTAAATTTAAAACTATATTTAATTTCAAAGTTAAAATCCTATTTTCTTAGAGCAATAATATTTTAAGACGAAGCTTTTTTAAAATTACTTATTCCTATTCAAATTATACTAATTCAGTATAGTTCTACTTCTACTAATTCATTTGGTAATCTTTAGTAAGAATGATGACTATTTGAACATACAAATTTGGAACTATTTAAATTAGTATAGTTTTTACTCATTTAAAATTATAGAGCAAAATTAGCACTAAGAGCAGATACTTTACTTTTAACGAAAATTAGAATTTTTTGTAATTACTTGTAAAATTTTGCAAAGGAGTCCTATAACAGACGACAGTTTTCTTTATTATAGTATCGTTTTTAGTATTAAATTGTTTTCCAGATTTTTTATTTTTCAACTACAGAAAATTGCAAAAAACTTACGCATTTATGCAAACAATAAGTTATTTAATAATTCAAAAAACTCAGACCAAAAGTCAGAACGCTGACCGGGTAATTGTACTTCCTCTCATATTTTTTAAAAATTAAATGTCAAACCATCGACAATTGAAATTAAGTGATTGCGAATTCTCTTTTGTTAAAGCTCATTCGGCTTTAACTAACATATTCTCATCACTAATTAAGGCGGAACGAATTTGTTATCAAACATTTACTGTACCTAGTGTGTTTTTCGAAAAATTTGATTTTTTGTTTATTTGTGATGTCATTTTTGACGATTAAAACAAAAACTACGCATCTAATCAGAAAATAATTTCTAACAAATCTCTCGATCTTTTTTGAGTGAACTAATTTTTTCGGTTAACTTTTTTCGTATCTTGTGAAGTTTTTCCAAAAATTCGAATTATTTTTTAAAGTTATTTTTTACGATTAAAACAAAAACTACGAGCCTTATCGAAAATATATTTTCACCAAAGTATATCTCTTGGGTAAACAACTTTTGTCTATTAATATTTTCGAATCTTGTTTTGGATTTTCCAAAATTTATATTTTTTAATGCTGAATGTAATTTTTTACGATTAAATTAAAAAACTAGACGACCTATATAAAATTATTGAAAAGAAATTTGTTGATATTTTGGATTAACAATTTTTTTTAATTTATGTTTTCGTATTTTGCATAGTTATACTGAAAAATGAAATTTTTTATTTTTAATGACATTTTTCACCATTAAAACAAAAAATGTGTTTTTCATCAAAAAAATGATATCAAAAAAATTTGTTCATCTTTTTGAGGTGAATAATTTTTCTTTTGCAATATTTTTTCATATCCCGTGTAGTTTTTCTGAAAAATGGAATTTTTTTTTACAAAGAACTTTTGTAACTAAAAATCCTCAATAATATTCGCAAATGACATTTTAAAGGCCAATTCCAAAAAATATTTATCAAATTGCCCAAAATAGCAATCATTAGTAATTTTTCGATTCGGAAAATTGCTTAGGATAACAAAACTTACCTCTTCCTTTTTCCAGCTCGAAAAATAAACATTTCAAATATAAACAAATTTAACAAACATTTATAATTTATTAATAAAACAGCATTTATTGATCATATTATTATTTTAATGTTAATTATAGCCATTTTAATTTACACTATTCCTGAACATTAATTTTTTTACAAAATTATTGTAATAATAAAAATGTATTATTTTGTGTTTTTTCACAAAATTACAAAAGTGTTTGTTAGAAAATAATAAAAGTGGTTATAGCGTGATTATAATTCCGTGGTTAAATCAAAATATTGCAAAAAATTAGTTATTACAAAAAAATCGGTTATTATTTATTTTTTTTTGACGAAAATACAAATGTTTTTCAATCTCCCCCCAACTGATGTATTACTTTTGGATTAGAATGGTTTTACAAACGTTTTCAAAATATTTATTTTAAAATTTAAAAATGTCATCAAAGTAAGCAATTCCTTAAAATTAATTTATTTATTTATTCAAATTCAAAAACTACTACTGAAAAAGTGAATATCATCATCGTTTTAAGTGAAAATGTAACCGAAAGCTGATAAATCTTCCCGGCAATAAACTGTTCTTAGAAACTATTCCTAAAATAATTTTGTTTAGAGAATTATCATTCATAACGAATTTTAAGTCAAGAATAAACATAGCTACTCAGCAGATGCATTACTTTTGTGCGCAGAGTCTGTCTAATGAAATGCCTAAGTCAATATTTGAGCAGGTAACTACACGTTACTGGCAATTTCATGAGGATGCAAATACCACTTTGCAAATTTTGCGCTATTTGTCTGAATCCTAAGCAATATCCGAGCATTAAAGGAGATCGCTTGACATTTGCAGCACCTCTAAATTTCAATTCTCGTGACGTCACCGGTGGCCGCATTTCTCTTTGTCGTTTAACGCTTTTTCCCCGTTCGTTACAGCATTACAAAGGAGACCCGGAAGAATGTTATTGCCAATAACAAACATAACGTTTATTTGTAGGCGAATATTGAATTGGATACTTTGCACTGTTAAAAGCGCAATTGCTGAAACGAACCATCTCGTCAATACTTCCATTTCTGTGGACTTCGCACATACAAAAAAAGATGCAATCAAATTGTTTTCACTGCTAATATAATTAAAGCACCTGGAGTGTGTGATTCACATTTTTATTTCAATTTTATCCTCCAATAGAAATTTCCTCTGAAAAACGGAAGTGTTAAAATGTTGTGGTTCATTCTTGAGAATAATCTAAGTTTCACAGAAGTAATCAAGGCAATTATTGTATTGATGCTGTGGATTTAAACGCTTACCACAAGATGAAGAAGTTCGAACATGGGTAGTCACGAACAAGAAGTTATTCGGTTTCTGAAACATGAAACATGACAAGATTATTCTCCAGTAATTCGAGCCTGTCGTCTAATTTCCCCTATAGATGTTACATGAATAACGCTTGATTAAACATTCGTTTGACCTATTATGATCTTTAAACTATATACCATTTATCAAAACTTATATTGTCTGATGAAAACAAAATTAATATAAGAAATTTCTACTTATTTATTCTCAATACTTGTACGAAAGGCTTAGCGAAGGGAAATCAATTACTCTAATAATCCTAGAATAATCACATTATTAGAATGAAATCTGTCTTCATAATTTCAAAGGATATACGAAGATTGACCTACATATTTGCTTAGAAAAAACTTCCTCAACATAAACACTTTCGAAAACATTTCCAAATAACCACATGGCAACTATTTCCCTAGGTCTATGCTACTGATAACTAATTTCCTAATCTAGTCCTCACAATGAACGAAATTCCTGTCCAAACACTCTTTCTCCGTCTCCTCAATACTTGGAAAACTTATTTCGCTAAGTCTCATAATATACTCTAATAATCCAAGAATAATCAAATTATTATAATGGAATCAATCCTTATATTTTCAAAGGCTATAAGATGTTTGACATACATATTACAAGGGGAAGGCCTCATCTGCTACATTAACTTTTTTATCATACTATCATGAATCGATAGTACGTCAAAAATAATTAGACACCTTGCCCGGCTTCTTGGTTTAAGAATTATTAGTGTCTTAAAATCACGGTCGCCACGGCTGCCGAAGCTCTACCGAGTCACGCGCGGCTGCTTTCAGTCAGCGAAACCGGTGCAGCGGTAAACAGCCTGACTGGCGACCATGCTGCTGCTCGTTCAAATCTTTTTGTCGAAATTTTTTTTATTTTTCGCATTACAAATATGTAAAATAATAATTTGTTATGCTCCCTCTGTGAGTTTTTTTAAACTAGTACAATTATTGAGAAATAAATATCAAGATTGCATTTCTAAAATAAGCTTATTGTCTACAAAAAGATTTAAACCAATGGTAGCGTGGTTTCCAGGCAGGCCCTTTACCGCTGCAATGAAGTCGCTGGTTGAAAGCAGCCCCGCGTGGCTCGGTAGACCTTTGGCAACAGCGGCGACTGTTTTTTGACTTACAGCCGATTGATGATAGTCTGATCAAAAATTCAATGTCTAATAGAAGGCCTTCCCCTTGTTACCTTAGAGGAAACTTCCTTAATATAGTGACTTTCAACAACTCTTTCTCTATTAACCACATGACAGCCATTTCTCTAGGTCTAAGCCGCTGATAACTAATCCCGTAATCTAATCCTCATAAAAGACAAAATCCCAAACCTAACGCCCTGTCTCTGTCCTTGTGTTGCAGAACGTGCGCGGAGGGCAGGGACAGTTACCAGCACACTCTCAAAACCAAGAAACATACATCCCATCCACATCCTCATCATCCTCTCATCAACAGCATACGAGTAGCGCATTGGCTCTGCAAAATCATCGGGCAACAACATATCGACCTCAACTTCGTAGAGCTGATCAGGTCCAAGTAGTTCGATCCGTTGGATACAGAATACCTAAAAATCTTCAGCTTCAAGATCCCCTTCTGGAACAGTATCATCAGGTCCAAGCACCTCTCCGACAGCTTCACCAACCCCATCAAGAATCTAGGGATTTCCAGTTTGCAAACGATGCTCTTCCAGGTTTAGACCAGCTGCGTCAATTAGCAAACGTTCACTCTGTTCAGGCTCTTTCGCAACATTATCAGGAATCCTTGGACCAAGTTCGTTCTAGAGATCTCCAGGGAGCAGCGCAAAGGCGCATCGATGAAGACCGAAACTCTCGTTTCTCTACTAACATGCATCGCCCAAGGGAGATTTTGTCGTCTCAGTTCACCCAACCACAGCAAACATCCTATTCTAGACTTCAACGGTACCAGGGTGACCAGAGACATGACACTTATGTTCGTTATTAATTAAATCGAGATGGAAGAAAGAAAGATTCAAAATTCACGAGTCTTTGGAGACTTGGAGTACAGCTGGTAGTTTTCAGACATCAATTCTTCGAAAGCAGGATTTTTTTATTTTAGTATCTATAAGATACTTATAAATAATTTCAGAATTAAAATGAGTGGTCTGGTATTACCTATAACATTCGATCATTATCACATACAATTTTGATAAAGTATAAGTAAACTCATTTCAAGTACTAAAAAATCATAACAAATACGAGTTATATTTTTTCTTGCTTTAAATGTCACTAAGATGTAAATTAGTGGTATCAAACCATAACAGCCTCAAGAATTTCATGTTTTTTTTTTTAGTTTTTTTTTTTTAGTTTCGAGGATCTAAATTGATAAAATAATTTTTTGTCTTGCTATATTTATAATTATTAAATACAGCATGAGCAAGGCGCCATCCATTAATTAAATAACATACTTTTTCAATATTTTACCCTTTCTCGCCCCCAAGTAACAAGTGGTAAAAAAATATTTTGGACCCCCTCCCCACCTATTTTACTTAATTTTTCAATTATTTTCAGCCATGTCTTAAAAATAAAATTTAGAAAAGTGTCGTTAAACTTAAAGAATTTTCATTTCTAAATCTTTAAAATTAAACTGAATGTATTTTTTAAAAACATTCAAAATTGCATACCTACCTTTAAAACGTAAGTCTTAAAAACTGAATGACTTTTTATTCTGTACTTTCTAAATTCAGAAGTTTTAAATTGTAACTGTCCAAAATTTTAGGACTTTAAATTCTAGATATTTAAAGTTAACAAATTTTTAATTTTTTAATTTTAAATTCAAAGTTCTAAAATTTACAAAAGTTAAAATTGATTTTCTTTTGATTTCGATCATTTATATTTGAATAGTCTGACTTATAAGTTTTAATCCTCAAAATCGTCCAAGTTTAAGCATTTTCATTCTAAAATCTTAAAAACTGAAGAGTTTAAAATCTTAAAACTTCAAAATTGCACTGTTAAAAAAACACTAAAAATCAAATTTTCTAAATTGCATCTTTTTAAATTATACGCATTAGAAATTGAAGAATCCCAATTTTAAAGTCTTCAAGATTGATCTATTTCAAAAATATTTTCAATATTCCATGATATTAAACTATACAAATTCCAAATTAAACAATTTTACGAATTTTCACTTGTAAATATCTTCAAAATGCATCAGAAAGATTCAGAATTCCAGAAGCACTCAGAAAAAAGTTTATTTTAAATTAAAGTAAATGTTTCCTAAACGTATATATTTTTTCATTTGACGAAAAATAACTTCAAAATTAAGGAAATTATTTTAACCTGAGAAAATCATTTTATTATAAAAAACACGCTTTTTTAATCAAGAGATTATTCATCAAATTACTATATATAAAATCCCAAGTTAACTTATTAATTTATTTATTTGCTTCTTATTGCTACTGGGATAAAATTCTGTATTTAAATAAAAGTAATCTGTAGGCAGATTAGTGGAAGTCGTTTAATATTAAAATAAAATTTTTTTGAAATCTGGAGTAGCTATTCTAATATTTATTTTAATTTTCAGTTATTATTCATAATTTAATATATATAATATTAGTATAATGTATCGTAATCGTCCTTCGAGTACTATTAGTACTTGAAGAACGATTGCGATCATAATGAACGCTAATTAAAATGTAATGAAAAAAGAATAATCAATTTTCCTAACTCTTTTATCGACTCACTTAACTTTATATTTTTATGAAAATCTATTAGAAGATTGAAATTCTTTCATACAATTAAAATTATAATTTTAAACGGCATTCAGTAATTTACATACAGATTAATTGTATTCTCTTTCGATCAGCGAGATTAAGCAGCACTTGGTTGGGTTATACTCGAATGGGGGCCTTCTTACCAGATGGAAATTTTGATTTTTTTTTTAAAGAAAAGAACTTTCAGCTGAATAAACTGATGGTCTTTTCCCAAATACTATAAAATAGCAAAAGCAGTAGTGACCCAGGTGTACTCTCAAATCCCAAAGTTCTCCAAACTGCTTTGGAAACTTCCCGAAGGACAAGGCTTGTATTCGTTATTGCCTGTGTACCTGGCTTTCCCTTATTTATTTAAATGTCACTGGCAAGCGCAATATTTATTATAAGGAGGATCTAATACCGGTTTTATCAATACACAGTCTACGTAACGTTATAATATAAGAGACGTAATCCAAAGTTCACGCACACACAATCACTTCAGACTCAGATTAATGTAGCTGCTGAATTTCAGTGAATTTGGTAGAATCTACAAAAGGCGAGACACCTGCACCACTAGTCCCGAGAATAAAAAAAGCTTCTTGAAAAAAGCTTCTTAAAAAAATTATTTAAAAATTATTCGACTAAGCCAGCATCTTGCCATATATTTTTAGCTATCGTAAATATTTATTTATTTAAAATAACATTTTAATTGGTTCAATTCCTTGAGAACTTTCTAAAAAAATAAAGAGGCTCCTCTTGAAGACCATCAACTACATTATCGATAAGTATTGTATCGATTTTTTTGCAATTAATAAAAATTGACTAATTAGCTGATTTTTTTAAAATCGGCGTATTATCATACTTAAAAATCTCGTCCTTATTCTCGGGATAGTGTGAAAGTAATTTAAAAAGCTGGAGGACTCGGCGATTAAGGATGTATTAAGGCACGATAGTGAACGATACGAAGTTTCCGACTGTGATATGTGGTTTCATTTTAAAAGATTTATTTTTAATTTTATTGTAGATTAGCTTCCAAAAATCGTTAATCTGAATTGTATCACGCTTTTTGGAAGTATTGGTATTTCTCTATATATGAAGCAGGGTTAGTTAAAAAAATGTAACGTGATTGAGGATTGATTTGATGTCGATAAATATGTTCTTCCAGTCTAGGCCAGTGTTTCTTGTCTTACATGTTAAGCCTCTAATTTTTATAGTTTTGTATTATATATCAGATAGACACATTTTGTAGAGATATTATTTTTTTATATACGTTTACTTGCACTCGCACACAGTATTAAAATAAGACATTTTTATACTTATACAAGATTGATATTTTTGTATTTCTTTTGTACTTTTGTACTTGTACTTTCCATTCAATAAAGTTAATCACTTTATAGATAAAAGCTTTAAGAGTGCTCTTAATTTTGAATTTAAACTAAAACGTATGAACCAATCCCAACACATTAAGACCTGAAGGAAAATATATACTGCAAATTTATATTAAAATTAATAAACCAACTGAACGACTCAAAATGCCAAATATAATATAAATAGCCAAGAGGGCGTAATTTTTCCTAAACAGCGGACTAAACAGCGGTCGAAGTCATTAAAAGCTTTATCGAAGATTTGAAATTTTTTTGAAATATTTTTGAAATTGTTGAAATCTTTAAAAAATCATTGAAGTTCGTGAAACCTTTTAAGTCTATCCGAAATCTATGCAAAATATTTAAATTATATTATAAATATTTGATAATATATTTGAAATTATTGAAATCTTTGGGAAATCATTGAAATCTTTTTAATCTGTCCGAAATCTTTGAAATCGTCGGGAAATCATTTAAATCTTTATTAAATTTTTTTTTTAATTTTAAATTATTGAAATCTTTTAAAAAATCATTAAAGTCTGTTAAATCTTGCAAATTCCTCCAAAATATTTGCTAAACTTTCAAAATCGTGTTGATATCTTTGAGAAATTATTGCAATCTTTGTAAAATCTTTGCGAAATATTTCAAATGTTTTATCAATATTTATTCATATTTTTGAAATGATTGAAATCTTTGAAAAATCATTGGAATCTTTTTAAAATCTTTTAAATCTATTCGATTCATGATATCCTTCTTAAACCTTTAATAATCTTTGCGAAATTTTTATTAATGTTTATGAAATTATTGAAATCTTTTTGAAATCTTCAGAAAATCATTAAAATTCTTCTAAAATATTAAAAATGTATTTAAAATATTTCATAATATTTGTGAAATCTTCGCTAAATTTTTTTAATGTTTGTAAAATGCTGAGAAAATCGTTCAAATATTCGTGAAATATGCTATATACTCGGTAATATTTGTAAAATTCTTTGAATATTTGCAAAATATTGGAAAGCATCGTGATATCTTTCTGATTATTGAAATCTTTGTGAGATATTTAGAAAATCATTTAAATTTTTGTGAAACTCTAAAAATATATTTGAAATATTTTATAATATTTGTGAAATTGTTTAAATCTTTGCGAAATATTTGAAATCTTTGAAATATTTTTCGAAAATTTGCGAAATTATTCAAGTATTTGGGAAATCATGCAGAGTTTTGTAAAAAGATTTAAATCTAACCGAAATCGTTGTGAAATCTTTGCGTAATTTTTTAAACTATCCGAAGTCTTTGAGAAATATTTCAAAACTTTGTGAAATGCTTAAAAAATCATTGAAATCTTCGGCAAATATGCGAAATATTTGATAATATTTGTGAAATTCTTTAAATCTTTACGAAATATTTGAAATCTTTGAAATATTTTTCAAAAATTAGTGAAATTATTTAAGGCGTTGTGAAACCATTTATACCTTTATGAAATTTTTTAATCTATCCGAAATCGTTGTAAAATTTTTTCAAAATATTTAAAACCTTTTCGCAATATTGATAATCTTTGAAATATTTGAGATATTATTAAAACACTTTGAAAATATTTTTTAAATAATTAATATATTTTGGAAATTGTTTAAGTCATTGAAAAACCATTGAAGTTTTTGTGAAAACTTTTAAACTATCCGAAATCTTTGAAATCCTTGTGAAATACTTAGAAAATCATTGCAATTTTCGACAAATATGCAACATATTTGATAATATTTGTGAAATTCTTTAAATCTTTGATAATATTTGAAATCTTTGGGAATAAATTGAAATCTTTTTGAAATTTTTGGAAATGTTTGAAATATTTTTTCAGCATTTATGAAATTATTGAGATCTTTGTGAAATCTTTGCGAAATACTTAAAATATTTTTGAAATACGTCATTATATTTGTAATAATAATTGAAATCTGTGTGGAATCTTTTTAATCTATCTGAAATCTTCGCGACATTTTTTTAACCTTTGGAAAATCATTCTAATCTTTGTGAAATCTTTCTATAATCTTTAAGGAATATTTTTAAAATTTTATAAATATTTGATAATATTTATGAAATTATTGAAAACTTTGAGAAGTCATTGATGTTTTTGTAATATCTTTTAAATCTATGCCAAATCTTTGCGAAATATTTGAAACATTTCATATCTTTGGGAAATAATTGAAATCATTCTGAAAGTGTTGGAAACCTTTGGGAAGAAATCTTTGAAAAATTGGAAAGATTTTTGAAATATTTTGTTATATTTTTGAAATTATTGAATTCCTTGGGAAATCATTGATGTCCTTGTAAAATATTCCGAATGTATTCAAAATCTTTGTGAAATATTTGATAAATCTGGGAAATTATTCAAATCTTTAAGAAATTATTGAAATTTTTGTGATATCATTTTCAAACCTTTCAAAATCTTTGGTTATATTTGTGAAATTATTGAAATCTTTAGCAATATGAATTTTATACCTGTATTAATTATTTACTATTTATTGTTAATTTATTATTATTGTACAATTTGTATTCACTATAATATTATCATACTATGTACAAAGTTTGCCATTCAATATTACAAATTTATTCTCCTGTCCACCTTCTAACAAGATCGAGAAGCGACGAATGCTTAGTCGCTAACTGCACACTTCATTTGGTCACGAAAACTAATATTTCTCTTACTATTTAGAAATTTTATGAAACTATTTGCAAATTTACTATAAAGATTAATTCATTTCATTTTCAGCAACCTGATTTCGTAAATTTTAATTACTTTAGTATCCTAAATGTATCCGAATTTTCTGAACATTTCCAACTGTGTTTATAGTTCAAATTTCTGTGAAAGGTGCGCTAAAAATAAAAAGGAAAATAAAGGTTTTCTTTTATAAATGATTTCAGTCGAAACTCAACTGCGAAGTTCTGGAGGACAGTCTGGCTTTTGAAGTTCGATGGGCCGTTGCCGGGGACAGCATAGTCATTCAACTTGTCGGAAAGCTGGGTAAGTTCTGGTTTCAACTTTCCGAAGGGTCGATAAGGTTTAGTTCGATTGACCTCTTCAAACTTCCGAAAATCAGGTTTAAGCACGAACAGGTCTTTTAGCCATTACAGTTACAAGTATTTAACGATTACTTATTTTTAAGGACAGGGTTCACTTCAAGTATAACTATCCCAAAGACTGACTCTGTCAGATTCAGAATAGTTTTCTCATTCTAAATTTCAAATAGATTAAGCACCCGAATAAACAAAATTGTTGCTTGATATGAAGTGTCACTCATAGACACTAATTTTGGGTAATGAATCAAGAATAATTAAAAATATTTAAATATAAAACTTTACAGTCCAAATATTCTCAAAACAGTGGAAATCAGTTGATTTTTATTACGAAAATAGGGAAATAAATTCTTTTTAAGAAAATGAATGTAGATACCATATTATATTCATTATGAAACTCTTTTAAACTTTCAAGTTTTTAAGTTTGCAGCATAGTTGCATTTTCAACAAAAAAATCAACATTTTCTATACAAAAAAAAAAGAATTTGCAACCAAAAGGTCGAATTTTCAAGCAAAAAAGAATTTTTTAAATAGCTGCATTTCCAACCTGAAGAGTTGAATTTGAACACAAATTTTAATTTCCAAACAGGAAACATTAAATTTTTTCTTAAAAAATAAATTTACTACATAACAAACAAAACTTCAATCGAATAATTGAATTATTGATTTAAAAATATATGTTTTGAACCAAACATGGAATAGTTCTTCTCTATTCATAGTGTGTTTCTTAATGGCCAAAATTACGAATTTTCTAACCAAAAAGATGAATTTTCAACACAAAAGTATAGAATTCGAAGTAAGAATTTTTGCATTTTAGAAAACTCTTGACTTCAAAACGGTAAAGATAAATTTTTGACTAGAAAATTAATTTGAAATCAATAGAGATGAGTTTTCAGCTAAAAACAGAAAAGTTTTCAACCAACAACAAAATCGTCAAATTGTTAGTTTACAAAATGTATTTTCTGCAACAACAAAAAAAGACAGTTTCAACCATAAACAATTTCAGCATAAACAAAACTAATTTTCAACAAATTAATTAAATTTTTTACCAAAAAGTCGAGTCTTCGAAACAATGAATTTTTAATAAATTAGTTCAACTTTTAACCAAATAGTTTATTTTTCTACCAAAAAAGAATAATGTTTTCCGACTAATTAAATTTTCCCGGAAGAAGATGAATATTCTAACAAAAAGACGAAATTGCAACAAAATACATACATTTTTTATCAAAATTGCTGAATTTTGAAGTTAAAACGACGAATTATCTACAAAAAGTTTAGTTTTTTAGCAAAAAATATCAATTCTAACAAAAAAGTTAATTTTCAACTAATATTTTTTAAAAAACTAAAAAAACTTTCAACCAAAAAGAATAATTTTCTACCAGAGGACGAATTTTTAATAAGGCAGATGAATTTCCAAACAAATAGTTGAAATTTCAACTAGAAAAGATAAATTTTCCATTAAAAATATTAGGTTTCGATAAAATAGTTGAATTTCTAACAAAAAATGATCAGCTTTTCACCAAATAATTGAATTTTTAACTTAAAAAGATATTTGTCAACAAAAAATGACATAGTTTAAAGTACAGTTAAAAAAATTAACCTTTAACCAAAAATTAAACGATTAAATTAAACTCTGAAAAAAGTGGTTGCATTTCAACAAAATTATTAAACTCTCAACCAAATAGACGAGTTTTAACCAAAACAAGTGAATTCTGTACCAAAAATATTGTAGTAGAGTTTCCAATGGAAAAATTTGCTTTCATTTCAATATAGTTGGATTTTCTCTTTAGAATCTATTAACTCTATTCGCATTTGCCCAGAATACGACAAGGGCAAAAAGAGTGAACAGGGGAAGTTTCTTGAAAATTGGTAACAAAAAGAATTTTTTAAGAAAGGGGGAAAGTGGGGAACTGGGAATAGAGTCGAAAACCTAAATATGAAAAATATTTTCAAACTTATTTAGTTCTTATTGAGCCACCTTTCGCAAAATTTTATAATATTTCTCAACAGGAAATGTGCTAGTCAAAAAAAAACTTTAGCTCTTGTAGAAACTATAATTTAAAGAAAAAAAAGTTTGATAAGTCCATAAAATAATAAGAAATTTCTAAAAAAGAATATTCTTTTTCTTAAATTCTGGGATACAATTTAGAACCGTGTAGTATTTAATCATGAAATAATGACTATTATGACAAAAAACTGGGAACCAGTTTTACAATTAGGCAACCGAATTTTTTCTCTGTAAAAGAAATTTCTAAAAAGTGGACACTCCAACTTTTTTTAGAAACTTGAAAAAATGTGTGGCATCTATTAGAGTGTGAAGGTGAGTGCTGACTCGGCATGAACGATGATAAGTCTACTTGAACCGCCATTCTTGAATTTATTTAATCTCGATCAACAGACGAGTTTCATTTTCACTTTGACCGACACAAGTTCCACAACATTACGAAATGCAAGGAGAAAGGCATTCAGTTCAGATGCAAGACCTCACCTTTATTATGGTGCTTTTTACCCACAACAGCACGCACATGTACTTTCCAAAACAGAATGTATCGGAATGATACGGATATCTGCTTTCCCTCAATGAGAAATTTCTTTATTTCTATATATCCCACCTAATTAGAACGGCCGTGAAACTGTTTACTAAACTGCATTCTTGCAAATCTTCTCTTTAAAAAAAAACAAGTGAAATCTCACTGATTACCAATAAATTCTCACTATTGCAAAGAGCCAGAACTGTTTCACTGACAATCAGTCAGATTTCACTGATTCACTTAATGAAATTCTATCACTGGTTTAATCAGTGAGGTTTGCTGGTTATTCAGTACCAGTAGTCATCTGGTCGTACGCGATATCTTTGGTAAGCTGGTTAGGACACTTATCATTGATTATTTTTTTGTTATACTATGTTAAAGTTTGAAAAATTATTTTTTTTAAAACCACACTTTACTATCGCTGTAAAAAATTAGGTCTGCGTTGCCAATATAATAGGTTGTTGCGCCTGTGGGGCGGCCCGCCATTACGTCAATGTTTTGTGTTGCTCAAGGTCAAACCCAAGTAGCTAGGGGCCTCCCTAATTTTAAGTGAAAGATACATCCCCTGCTAATTTTAGCCGGGCCTCAAATATTTATAACATGTATAACATAACATTTGTCACTCATTCGAGAAATTCAAAGGCCCAACCGGCTGCTTGAATCTATCATTTAACATCAGTGGTAAATTCATTAACCCAGTTTTTAATTAAGTCACTTACTGGTTCTCCCAGTAAAAACAGGAAAATCACCGATTCACCACCGACAACTCAGAATACTGATACAAACAGTAACAATTTAACTGATTCAGTTTAAAACAGTGACGCACTTTTCAATTCATGGTTGATTTCCAGGAAAACATTTGTAATCCACTTGTAAGCTTAAGTAATCCACTTGTGATCCGCAATAATTTAATTTTAACTGTAGTAAATTGTTCTAATCTGGGGTAACCCACTTGTAATTATGAGTGGTCCACGTATAATACAGTTTAATTGATAAACATAATATTACTTATTCTTAATACTTAATACTCAATACCTAATCCTTAACACTGAATACTCAATACTCAAAACTCAGTGTTAAATACTTAATACTCGATACTTGATACTTGATAATTGATACTTAATATTTACCTCTTAATACTTAAACACCTAAATACTATAAAAACAATAATTTTATTTTATATTTTGATAAACCAAGGTTAGTTGAAAATTAATTTCTTTTACTGAAAATGTACCTCTTCCCTTATTTGTTAAAAATTAATCGTTTTTACTTGAAGTTTATTTTATTTTTTATAAGATTTATCTTTTCCGGTAGAAAATAAATCTTCTTAATTGAAAATTCATGTTTGTGGTGAAAAATTCAACTATTTGGCGAAACTTGAATCAAGCGTTGTAGAAAGTTTAACTATATTGTTAAAAATTATTTTGTTTTGCTTTCTTTAAAAATAATTTTTTTAGCTGAAAAGTTAACTATTCACTTTTCAGTTGATAAATTATCTTTTTACTTTAAAATTTTTATTTGTGGTTGCAAATTCATGTATTTTGTAAAAAATTCATTTTTTTCTTGGTAGTCCTCTAGTTTGAAAATTGATACTTTTGTTGAAAATTGAACCATTTTATCAAAATTTCTTTTCCGATAGTTTACTTATCTTTTTAGTTGAAGATTCAAGTGTTTGTGTAAAAATTAATTTAGTTTTTTAGACAAAATGTATTTTTTGGTAGAAAATTATTCTTTTTTGTCAAAAATTCATTTGTTTTGTTTGCAAAAAATGCAACCACTTGGTTGAAAGCCGAGCTACTTTGATAGAAATTTATTTTTTAATTAAAAATGCAAGGTTTCTATTGAAAATTCATAGCCTCAGTTGAAAATTTAACTTTTTAGTTGAAAATTCATGTTTTATAGTTGAAAGTTCAATTATCTGGTTCGAAATTAGACAATTTTTTGAGAAACTCATTTTTTCGATTTAAAATTCAACTACTTTGGCAGACAATTAAAATAATTGATTGAAAACTGAACTCATTTGTTAAAATTGTTTGTTTTTTTTGTTGGAAATACATCATTTTAGTTAAAAATTCATCTCTTTGTTTTAAAAAATAACTTTTTCTTAGTTTTCTTTTTTTAGTAAGAAATATATTTTTTTTAAATGAAAATGTAATTATTTAATTCTTTTTGGAAAATGTACCGTTCTTAGTATAAACTTCAATGTTTTTGGCTGAAAATTTATATTTTTTAATAGAAAATTGGTCTTTTTCTTTAGAAAATTAATCTTCTTGGTTCAAAATTTGTGAATTAGTAGAAAATTTGAATTTATTTGAAGCCTAATCTGCTTGGTTGAAAAGTAAACAATTTTTGTAATAAGTCTCCTTTTCAGTTGAAAAGTCAACTGTTTTATTGAAAATTCGTCTTTTTGGACGAGGCTTCAAATATTTTGTTTAAAATTTGTCATTTTCGGTAGAATTCAACTGTTTTTTATTTAAAATAAATTCTTTTGTAGAAATGTCAATTATTACACTTTTTGTTGAGAATTCATCTTCTTTTGTTAAAAATTAATTTTCTTTTAGAAAATTCTACAGTTCTTTGAAAAGTAATTTTTGGTTTAAGATTTATCATTTTGCTTGAATAATGTTGCTGTTTAAGGGATTCAACTATTTCGTGAGAAATTCTACTATTTTTGCAGAATTTAACTATTATTTGTATCAAATTAAAATCTTCTTTAGTTGAAATATCAGCTATTGTATTTTTGGTAGAGAAATATTTTTTTTTTAAATTCAAAGAATGGGTTGAAAGTCAATCTAATTTGTTAAAAATTCACAACAAATTTAACAAAAAACAGAGTTGAAATAATCATTTATTTTAAATTACATTATATCGCGTAATACGAAATTTATGGTATTTCAAGTGGCAGAATAGATTTTTCTTCTAAAAATGTGTAAAGTTCAAGGTCATAAAATAAATTTGCTGACATTTCTAGTTTTCCTGGTTCAGTGGCCACCCTGAATTTTTAAAAAGGATTGTAATTTTCTTAAATCTTTCGACATCACTGAATACATTTTTTTATTTCAGATGATGGACAATATATGTCTTTTGGTGTGTCTCCAAATCCTGAAAGGAGTGTCATGGTTGGTGCAGATGTTGTAGTTGCTTGGGTGGATAAACAAACTCTTCAAGGATATGCCGTCGATTACATTCTGGATTCCAAATCGCAATGCTCTGGGGGACGTGGAAGCTGTCCAGATACACGAATTGAAGTAAGAATAAATCTTTCAATAATATATTACATAAGAAAGAAATCAGAGTAATTTTTTTAAGAAATTTACCACACCAAATCCCAAAGATCCTGAAATCTTAATTTGATTTCTAAAAATCATTGTTGTTTCTTTGATTACCATCGATTTTAGATACTCCAATCATCAGAAATTATATCGTCAATCAAAATATTGATTGGGTTGTGAATTTTTTTTTTCTGTTAAAGGATAACACGAACTCTGTAAGGCTCCTGAACGCAGCGATGGTGAATGGATACAGTATCGTGACGTATCAGAGACCCTTGAAGGCCATCGATGAATTGGATCGGCAGATTAAAACTAATGGATCTCAAGCGATCGTCTGGGCAATCGGCCCTCTCAATGAGAGAAACGAGGTCAGCTTTCACAGCGATTACTTAAAAACTGATCGCTTCATCGAGTTCGGCAGACCACCTGCTTGGAATTGTCCCATGCCAGATCAGGAACAGGCTCGACCATTTGGTGACAATTCTGATAAGGGTAGTTCCAATAAGGTAAGATCCTATCCTATCTCGTCGTCTCTCTACTCTACTAGAACTAAAAATAAAGGAAAGGATAGACATTTTGAGACAGAAAAGAACAAAGATCAAGATTTCCTATATTTGTCTATATATTTCCATACATTTCTATTTGTTTCTGCACTTAAAATGTGATCTGAATAGGTAGTATTTGCCTTGGATAGAAAACTTTTTTTTATAGAACGAAATTTCTGAAGATAGATAGTTGCTAGATTTAGATACAAAAATGTGGATAGAAAAAAAGCTATCATATTGATGCAAAAATAAAAAAGGATTCACGAGGATAGGTAGCGGATATCAAATGAATCGCGAGGACAAATAGTGGATCAATTATTTTCGCTCAGTTCAATCCTGATACTTCAAAGTGATCCACATCAATGAAAATTAATTATGTTCTTTTACTTCCAGCAACGTGTCTAAGAGATTCAATATTCTTAGAAGATAACTTTTGTGTATAAAATATTCAAATTTTTCAGGAACTTGTAGCGACTACTAGACGACCACAGCGACCACCTGCAACACCTGCACCAGCCCCTAAAAATGACGCTTGGATTATTCCAGATATTCAGTGCTATGAACCGGAAGATGGTGTCTTTTTTGCCCAAATGGGACCCACTGGTGGAAGTCATGGATATCCAGCAATCACTGGTACGTATTTTCTCTTCTAGAAAATAGGATAGAAAGGAATGGAACTTTGGGGACTATTCTCTATCCTTTACCCCTTATCTGGTATTCTTTATCCGTTATCATTGATAATTTATTCTTTATTATTGATCCTTTATCATTTATACTTTACCCTTTATCCGCTACCCCTTATCATTCATCATTTATACTTTATCTCTATCCTATGTCCTCCATCCTTTATCCTCTATACATTATCCTCTATCCTTTATCCTCTGTCCTTTATCCTCTGTCCTTTATCCTCTGTCCTCTATCTTTTATCATCTATTATTTATTTTTTATTATTTATCCTTTGTCGCGTATCCTTTATCTCTCAGGCTTCATCCGCTATCCTTTAGTCATTATCCTCAAACTACTTTTATTGTTCTTTCACTCTATCACTTTTTATTAGTCTTCTATGTTTACAGTATTTCTATCTTTTTCTAACTGCACAATAATGCTCTTATTTTTCGAATAGAGCAAAATAAAAAAATAAATTATTTATTTTAGACTTCTCTAGAATTCAATTATAATTTTTTTCTATTTTTTTTTCTAAATTTTTATTATTTGGTTGAATTATTTTTATTCGTTTCATGCATTTTTTAAATATACTCAATATCCCTTAAATTGGCATATTTTCTTCTTTTATTTGATCACTGTTTATAATTTTTAATTCAATACCCTGTTTTATACACTATCGTATCCTTTATCCTTCATCTTTTTTTAATTATCATCTATCCGCTATCCACTTTTTTATATCCTTTATTCTCTTCTTTATCACTCATGCTTTATCGGGTATCATTCATCCTTTATGATTTATCGTTTATACTTTATTATTCAGAATTTATCCGTTATGCTTTATCCTTTATCCTTTATCCTTCATCCTTTATCCGTTGTAATTTATTCGTTATTCATTATGCGTTATGCTTTATAATGTACCCTTCATCCGGTGTCATTAAATTACTGTTGTTGTTCTTTTACTCGCTAGAAAAGTATCACTTTCATTTTAGACGCCTCTGCAATTTAATTATAAATCGTTCTATCGTTTTTCATTTTTATGATTTTGCTGAATCATTTTTATTCCTTGTACACCATTTTGAAATATACTCAATATTATCTATGCCCCTATTCAAATTTCTTTCAGCTGGATTTTTACTTTTATTATTAAATACCATAACCGGTTTCAATCATCCATCCTTTGTCCTTTATCTTCTATCATTTATCTTGTATCCTCTATCATCTATCCTCTATCCTCTATACTCTAGCCTCTATCATCTGTTATCTACTATCTATCCACTATTGTCTATCTTCTATCCCATATCTTTTATCCTCTATCATCTATCCTCTCTCATCTATCCTCTATCTACTATCCTCTACCGTCTATCATTCATCCCCTATCATCTATCCTCTATCTTCTATTCACTGTCCTATACCATCTATGCTCTATTCACTGACCTATATCATCTATTCTTTATTCTCTATCCTCCATCTTTTATCCTCTAACATCTATCCTCGATCTCTCTCCTATCCTCTATCCATTATGCGTTATCCTTCACCCTTTGTTCCGTATAATTTAACCTATATCCTTTACCCTGTATCCTTTATCTTTAATCATTTATATTCTATATTTTATCCCTCTTCATTTTTCCCTTAGCATTTGTCCTTTATTATTAGTCCCTTATTTTTGGTTTTAATTGTTTTTCTTTGTCTTTTTTACTTTATCCTTTATCTTCTATAATCTATTATTTATGATTAGTCCTCTATCCCTCATCTACTCTCCATCCGCTTTTCTCTATTCGTTGTCCTTTATTGTTTGTACATTATTATCATTTTTCCGTTACTCATTATCCTTCATCCTTTCTCATTGATCTGTTATTCAGAATCCTTTATGTTATCACTTATCCCTTATCCTTTATCATTTTTCCTATACAATTATCCTTTCGACTTTTTTATTGATCCTTTACCTGATATCATTTATCTTTTATCATCTATCATTAAGCTAATTTTTTTGTTTCACTTTGACGCTTTTTATTTGTCTTTTATTATTACAATAATTATATAATTTTTTTAATGTACAATAATCCTCTCATCATTTATACATAACACGATAGAGAAACAAAACAAGACATAAAAGTAAAAAGAAAGATAGACTTCTATGTTTTACTCTATTTAGGTTAATACCAATTAATATTAACAAATGTATTCACTCTAATACTAAAAACCTGTATAACAAAAAATGAAAACATCAGGACACGTTGGCTGGGGAATATCATGGTACATAAATGGACTTCTGATTCCCGAAATCCACGTTGTAAGAGGCAAGAAGTATAATTTCGTAGTAGAGGGTGGTCAAAATCCAGAAACACCTGCTCGTTATCATCCTTTCTACATCACTGATGACCCAGTCGGTGGATATCAGCACAAAACTCCCGAAGAACGATCGGTGAGATTTTTGGGTATTCGCTCTCTAAAATTAGTTGGTAAATGCTTCTATGAACTTTTCATTTAATCTTCAATCTGTAGAAAGTGAAAATCTTTGCCGGAGTTCGCCGTCAAAGAGGTACCGTCAGGCCAACTGGAATTGGTCGACTTTGCAACTGGGTGCCAGACCAGAATCAACCACCGGCTGATGAGTTTGCTTCCTTTGGAGCTTATCAAAGAACTTTGACACTCGAATGCGATGTTGGGGAACCTGGAATCGTAGAGTGGACGCCTGATGAAAACACACCAGACACTGTTTACTACCAGGTTTGTATTTGAGAGACTAATTTTCAGAAACCTTGACATTGGGATCGAATTTCCAAGTAACCTAGAACTTTGCTCTTATTTAAGAAGCTTCAAAGGCTCACATATTAATAATTTATCAAAGCAGACATTTTAAAGCTTTTAATGTCTAGAAATTTTTCGAATAAAGACTTTTAAACTTTTTACATTCTCATCATTTATGATTGAGAAAGTATTAGAATTGTCGGAAATTTGACATCACACTTTTTCAACGGATCTCCACGCATCGAGACCCCCTGAATCCGAAAATCAGTTTTTCACGATGGCGTCTGTCTGTCCCTCCATCGTCCGTCCATCCGTAAACACGATAACTCTCGAAAAAATGAACGAATCAAATCCATCTTTGGCACACTTTTTCTAGGTCTTAAAAGAAAGGACGAGTTCGTTAACCAGCCATTTTTGATAAAAATTCAAAAAGTGAGCGCATTTTGAAAATTTTTGAGACCACTTTTTTCTGAATTTGAAAATTCTATGTACGGATATTTATAGTATTGAAAAGAACAAACAATTTATCCTCATTACTTTTTCGATAAAAAGAAAATTCTCAGAGTTATAGCGTTTTCAAAATTTTTTTAATCAACCGAAAATCAAAATGTGAAGCCGAGAGACTTACGATATGAAAAAAAGTCAAAAGAAGAAAAACATTTCTTTTTGAAATTCCTACAAGATTATCATAACCAATTTTTGGATTTTCTTCAAAAATCGAAAATTCAAATTTTGAGTGCACAAAAAATAATGGAAAATAAAATATTCCATTTTGTGGACAAACTATCTAGGATAGAAAAAAAGATGAATTAACAAAAATTTGTTATCCCAAAAAAGATCTACAATTTCGTTAAGAATCACTTCTTGATAGGACGCGTACTTTTTGTTTTATTCGTGAAAAATAACGTTGAAAAAAGTGAAATAAAAAAAAATGTGTGGAAAAACGACGAAAGTTACGAAAAAAAAAATCCAACAAAACCTGTTTACAAATGTCTGTCGGAAATCGAACGCGCAGCGCTAGTGTGACGATGAGAATGTGTGCCTCAAAGCCTACAGAGCTTTGAGAAACTTAATCTTTGAATATACTTAATTAAGTAGACAATTCAGAATATGAAGACGCATATAAATACTGCCATCTAAAAGAGATCTTTTTGATAAAGTTTTTTTCAAGCATTCCAAATGCAAAGAATAAATATCCGAGCGCGAAGCCCGAGGTAACCTATTATCGACCGCGACGCGTGAGATTCAACCGTCGCGCGCCCTAGGCGCGCTCAAACTTGCGAGAGAAGAAAACCGCGCGCGTAGCTCGCGAAGAGAGTTTGCCCGCGAAGCGGGCAGATTTTTTCTTTTAAGGACTTGCATTTTAAAATTCGAGAATTTCAGAAATATCAGATTCTCATTTTCTTCGACCTTTCAACTGGCTAAACCTTATTTTCAATTCTAAAGATCAATACATCACATGAAAAAATTAAACTGTAATTAAATTTAGCTTTCTAATCTTGCACGCAGAACCGCATGCAGATGACATTCTAGAGAACAGATTTACTCATATTTTATTCAGTTTTTATTTTTAAACTCTTTTACCAGGATTATCATCAATCCTGATGAGAAGGTAAATGCAAATAATGTTATTTTCAGCCTTGATGAACTAAAATTACTATTGAAATAAACTATAAATTCTTCTTCACATAGTCGCAAGTTATTTACATTAAAAATGATGAAATCCGAGTCACCAGATTCCCGGAAGTTGGAATAAGAAAACAATTTTCAAAATGTGTTACAGTGCTTCACTCATCGCTATCTGGGATGGAAGATCCACGTCCACGACAGCTGTGACTCCAACGCATCAGCAGCCAGTGAAGTCCGAGAGTCCTACGCCGACTTGGAAGCCGAGCCAGAAGAAGTATCCGACCTCAAGGGTGGCGCTAGTATTCGAGTTTCGAGCAAGGTAACCCCCGCGCCAGAGTTCTTCCAAGAGCATCAAGAATACGCTCAAAATTATGGTCATCGTCATCATTCTCATCATTCAGCGACTAACCCGAACAACCTAGGTTCACATCCAATGCAACTAACACGCACGCATGTGCCCTATGATCATCGTGATACTTACGAGCGCTTGCAGTTACCATCATACGGGAATCATGGCCATAAACCAACGTATAACCCTTCCGCCACCGTGAATTATCATCATGTTAAGGATATGCGTAACTCGCTTCCTTATCCGCGTTTGAACGAGGAACCCTACCCTTCCTCTCATTACGGTGATAATCAAAGTCCAGCCGAACCAGGACCTCCTCCCGTCGCGTACGCGCATCCTGGTCATTCGGTCATGGAACCGGAACAGGAGACCCATTCCTCTAACCAACAATCTAAACTCATTCCAGATTCACGACCCGGCGCGTACATGAGCTACGGGACTATCAAATACCCCTATCCCCTTCAGGAACAACCGCAGCAGACGATCGTTTATTCCAGACCACAACAACACGCGATCTACCATCAGCCACAGAGAACGCAAATGATGATCATCAGAAGACCTACACAAGTTCGTCGTCCTGTGCCAGCTTCCATGATTGCAATGAACGCCCCTACTATGACCGTACATTCCAGAGCACCGATGTTCATCGAAAGGAAAAAATCCGTCTACAGAAACCCCAACATCAGGATGACACCAGGCAAACACATCCAAGTCACTAAACTGATGAAGATCGACCTTAAGCGAGCTAAAATCGAAGCCAAGGTTTCAGAAGCAGACCCATCCGCTAGCATCTCCTCTACTCTTCTTGGACCCATGAAACCAGCCAGGAACACAGGTTTCAACCCAGACTCTATTGTCATCGAAGGAGGCTTCAAACCGATTTTGAAGAGCATTGAACAGCCAGAAGCTCAAGAACGGAATTCTGAAATCCAACAAGATGAACCCCCCAGAGAAACCCCCGAGTACAGATCTATCGACAATTTCGAACCCATGTTCATTCCTTCTCCTCCTGATCGCAACAGCAGCAAGAAGACCAAGAAGCAGAAAAATCGCTCCAAAGTTCGATTGGATGACTTAGATGACATGGAGATGGCTGCTGATAGACTAGATTCATACTACTTACCACCAAACGCTGCTACAAAGATTGACGACCTAACTGATGCTCTCGTTGCTTACGATGGAAAACGAATCAAAGACTCGAATCTTGCACGATCTGTGCCCAAAAATTCAGAACGACCCAGAAAAAAATTGACTTCAGATCTACTTAGCAGAACTCCACAGTTTGGAAGATTTAGGGGAGATCTACCACCAGTAATTCCTGGAGAAGTTAGAACCGAGGACCTTGCTCAGCTGGAAAAAAGGAGAGTTTCTTCGAAAGAAATTTCGGTTCCAGAGCTTACTTCAATCACTCATAATCACCGACCAGGGAATACAAAGTTGACGTTGGTAGAAAGGACGAAGAGGTCAGCTCAAGATGAGAAACATAGTTCGAGCCCTGTGCAAAATTATGATCGCAATGGGCACACGTATGATCATACTGGTTATGTGCAAGATCATGAGGATTTTATGCATGAACATATTGCACAAGATAACAATAACCATGATCATATAAATCAGGAGCATAGCAGTCATGACCATAGTAATCATGATCATAACAATCATGATCATAACAGTCATGATTACAACAATCATGATCACAGCACTCATGATCATAGTAATCATACAAATCATACTGGTCATTATCATAATCACGATCATAGTGGGCACAATCACGATGACGAAAGTTCTGCTTTAGCCAGTGCTGGTCAAATGATTATCACTAATATTGAATATATCGTTCTAACAGCCATTTTGTACTATGTAATTTGATTTCATTAGATTTATTCTACTATGAAGTGAAAATTGTGTATTTCAGTAGAAAGACTCTTAAATGACTGTCTTCCAATAATCAAACGTCTAAAGATTTTGTAGATACTAAACGTTAGGATCCTCATCAAAAATGATTTTCCTGCTTCTTCTAAAATTACTTTTGAAAATATTTTGTAACTCTTTCCAGATTATTTTCATTCCAGATATATTTAATCATTAAGATTTTTGTCGAGCATCTTGCTCAAACTATAACTTTCGGTATAAGTAATATGTATAATTAGTTCCTGTTTTCATTTTATTCAAAAGAAGATACCAATAGCTGGAATTTTTACCCGAAGTAAGAATCAATCGATCGAATAGTCTCCATTTTCCATGAAGCCTCTCTCCCCACACTCAACTCACTCCTCTCTTAAGATATTTACAATAGACTTGAAAAATATTTTGAACGATGCGCTACATTCTAGCCTGCTGAAGTTTCTATAAAGCATTTTTCTCGAACGGAAAAAAATACTCCTATAAATCCTCGACAGATTTAAGAACTGCCTTATTTATCAACCATAGAATGTAAGTATAGATGTAGCTCTTAGGAAATAAAAAAGGCAACCTATCAGATGGTGCCACTGCGTATTCTCCATGACTCAGACGAGTTTCGCTTAACATATACCTGCAGAGGCAACAATTGCTCATTAAAAGAAAAAGAAAGTTGCTCCCCTTAACTGTGAAAAAAGGTATATACAGCAGTGAAATAATAACGAACCACGTACAAATTAGGCGAAGTAAACCTATACTTTTAAGACGTAGTTCTGTAACAGGAAATTGTTAAGTTTGCAGACGCACGTGTACATAGGTATAATGTATTGTTAATAAAGCAGAAATAATACGAAATTAGTTTTTTATTTTATTTAATGTGGAATAGAAATTTTTTAATCTATACGCGCGCGCGCGTGTGTGTATGTGCGTGCGATGTGTGTGTCGTAGTCCAATAGCCGACCCAGTCGATTAGCAGACTAACTGACAAGTCGGCTAATCGACACTAAATAGCCGAATGTATACCTACACCTGCTCAAGTTCGTCTAGTGGACGGACGAAGGCAGCCAACAAGCGGCCAATCGTCTATTCGACTAAAGTGTTGCAGCCCAGTAGACGGCTATGCATACGGTTGAACATATATTTTAAAGATTGATATTTTTCATTTGTTTTTCATGAAAATATTCTGAATAATAAAAATAAAAAGAGTTCCTATTAGAAATTTTAAGCTATTTACAATTTAAATTATGTACTTATGTGACACAAAGTGCTCTAATATGGAAATTCTAAATAAAAAATATGCCCGCTTAGCGCGAGCGGCGCTTCGCGCCAAGTTTGGCCGCGCCTCGAGCGCGCAGGCTACGCTTTCGCGCTTCGCGCTCGTTTTCGTACGTTTAATGCGTACACTTCAAGTAAAATTATTCAAATATTGTAAATACTATAACTTAAATCGAAAACTGTGATTTAAACTTCTGAGGAATTACAACCATAAATTGCAACTGCATTTTTTCGATTTGATTTTAAAGAACGTTCTCAAAGCACCTACGGCTTTGACGATTACATTCTCATTACGAAACTTCGCGCTTCGCGCTCGATAATTAGTGTCTACTTGAAAAACTTCATCAAAATAATTTGTAAATCTTGTTAAAATCTACTAAAAATAACGTTTTAAACTTATGGATCTCTTAAAAAATCAAAATTGCACATTGTTGAATATGATTCAACTTGTGGAACTTTTGTCTAATCACAAAATTTCATGGTAATAGTTCAGAAGAACATATATTTTACATCCAGTAAAAATTTGAATTGATATTTCTGAACCTATTGAAAAATTTGCATCTGAAAATTTTACAAGAATTTCTAAAACTCATAACAAATTTTTATTCAAATTTTGAAAAAGCTCAAGTTTTTTGAATTTTTGTCTGATGAAAAATGTAACTGACACAGTTTCTAAATATATTTGATACCTAGTAATGAATTGAAATTTTTAAATCTTTTAGAAAATATATATTTTTCATTTCTCTGAATATTTTCAAAATTTTCAAAAGTATATAACTTTTCTAATTATTATCAAAATAAAAAATTTTATTTGGATAATTTGCAAGTCTTGTACCCATCTATAAGAAACGTTGACAAAAAATTTCAAATTAAAAAAAATTTTTTTTTCAAATTTTGAAAATGCCCTAAATTTTTTAATTTTGGTTGGAAATATCTGCTTAATGAACTTACCCTTCATTTTGGGAACTATAAGAAGTATATCAAAGGCTGACTTGATTGGAAAAATCCTTCAAAAGTTAGCGTGGCTACAACATTCAGGTAACCATACATAGACAGACATACAGGTATTACACTCTCATAAATGAGAATGTAAAAATTATCAGATTCTTAAAATAGGCAAAGGAAAATACAAAAGAATATTTTGTCTTTTGCCAGTGCTTTTATATTCAAGATAATTAGAAATAAAATTACAATCTTTAGAAACGTCACACAAAACGTTTTTAAAAAAGTAATTGTTTTTTTTTTTTAATGTTTTCGTTTCATTTATGTTCATTCCTTTTAATAAAATGCACAATTGTCACAAAGTGAATTAAATAATAAACTAGCTTTAAAAAAAACTATTTTAGGTGAAAAATGTATAATTATAATTAAGAAAACGAAAATGTAATTATCATACAAGTCGCTATGCAGATAAAACCTACCCTTAATTGTTTATAGCAGACAGTCATATGCTAGGCCTATTGAGCAACAGTCAGTATAAAATTAACAATTTTATGACGTATTTTGTATCGTTTTCTTCATTTTAGCTATCTATTTTTTTACCTGAAACAGCTTTTTTTAACTAGTTTATTATTTAATTCACTTTGTCACAATTGTGCACTTTATTATAGTGAATGAACATAAATGAAGCGAATCATTAAAATAAAAACAATTAATTTTTAAAAAACTTTTTTTGTGACGTTGCTAAAGATGGTAATTTTAATTCTAATTATCTTGAATAAAAAAGCACTGAAAAAAGACACAATATTCTTTTGTACTTTTCCTTGCCAATTTTAAGAATCGGATCATTTTTATCCAAGATTTTCATACTAACGCACTTCGTGTCACATAACTACATAATTTTAATTGTAAATAGCTTAAAATTTCTAATAGGAACTCTTTTTATTATTTTTTATTTAGAATATTTTCATGAAAAACAAATGAAAAACCTCAATCCTGGCCGCTTGTTGGCTGACTTCATCCGTCCACTAAACGAATTTCAGTAGGTGCAGGTATACAGTCGGCTATTCAACGTCCATTAGCCGACTTCCCAGTTATTCGGCTAATCGACTGGGTCGGCTATTAGGCTACGACGTGTGTGTGTGTGTGTGTGTGTGTGTGTGTGTGTGTGTGTGTGTGTGTGTGTGTGTGTGTGTGTGTGTGTGTGTGTGTGTGTGTGTGTGTGTGTGTGTGTGTGTGTGTGTGTGTGTGTGTGTGTGTGTGTGTTTTATCCATTTATTAAAAATCAGATGATACCATGTTCAATTAATTCTCGACTCATTTTGAAATTACTCAAAACAATTCGAAACTATTGTTGTCGGGAAACCCGCGTTTAAAATTGGATAAAGCTATCGTTTCTTTTCCCCATTTAAAAGCAAAAGTTCGCAAACTTCAGGTTAGCAAAAAATGTAAGGTCATCTAATCTCGGAACTCTTGCTTTTAAAACAACGGCCGTTGCAGTTCCGTCAATTAATCTCTTGAACTTTCTCTCCGTAAAGAGAATGAAAGAAATGTCTTAAAATTACGGGGAAGTTTTATAAAAAACTCGAACAAGTTTAAGAGAAATTGAAAATGTTTAAAAGATTCAAACTTAATGCAAAACATGAAATCATTTTTAACAAGTAAGAAGAAGCGTACAATTTTAAATATTTAGAAATAATCATTTTAAAGCCTCTTGAAGATTTTGACAGGTTTTACGATAATAAACCAAATCCTTAAAATTTCTGGGAAAATTTAAACTGACCTTTACTTTGAAAACCTAATTTTAGGAGAATATTTGAAAAGGTTTAAAAGCATTTCAAAAGATTTCCAAAACTGCCAAAACAGAATTTGAAAGATGTAAAGGCAATTTTTTTATTTTTCAGAATATATGAAATTTTTTGAAATTTAATACAAAATTTAAATTTTAGAAATATTAGCAAATATCTCAGAAAATTTCTACAACAGTTCGAAAAAAAAATTGAAAGATATAAAGGCAATTTTTTTAATTTTCAAAGATTTTCCAAAATTTGGGAATAATTCAAGTAAACTGAAGATATTTATTTTTAAAACTTCTAAAAGTCCTAACAATCTTTTAAACTGACTCGAATGTTTCCTAAAATTTTAAAAAGCCTTTGAAATAAGAAATTATAATTTTTCATCAGATAAAAAATCTTCAAATATCTTTTTGAATTCTCTCAAGAATGTCAAGAAAATTATATTTCTATAATATCAAAAACAAATGAAGAGATTAACCTAATAAATAAATATTTAACCTTAATTTTTTATGTTCAAAATCATGTATCCATTCAAATAATAATTTGGTTGAAATTTGTTTCCTTTTTTGGCTGATTGCACTATTTTGTTGAAAATTCGTCTTTTTGTTAGAAAATTTATATTCTTGGTAAAAAATTTATCTATTTGGATAAAAAATTTTATTTTCGTGTTAAGAATTGAAATGTTTTGTAGAAAATTCGTCTCTTTTGAAAAAAAAATATTTTCTTTTTTGGTTTCAAATGTAACTGGTAAAAACTTTTTTTGTTTAAATTGAAGATTCAGCTATTTTGTTTTTAGAAGCTTTTTCATGTTCAAAATGTAAAACACATGTGCAAAAAATGTAAGTTTTCATAAATGAAAAAATAAGTCCCTTTATCTGTTAATAGCTTAAATTTTCTTTGATTTATTTCATATTTTTTATTCGAGTTTACGATTAGGAACAATTTTCTTTTTGATCCACAAAATAGACCGTTTTATCCTGGACGTTATCCAGCATTTTGATTTACAAAATGTAATTAGCGGATTTTTGAAGGTTTCGTAAATAAAGAAGTTTTTTAAAAAGTTTAAGACTTCAAAAAAAAAAACTTTCTTAAGATTCCTGAATCAAAAACTCTATAAATGTATTCCTAAAGGTTGGAAAAATCTTTCAAACTTTTAGAAATACATATATAGAGGTTTTGAAAAGATTCATAAATAATTTAAAACTTAAAAAGATTTTTAAATACTTTCGACAAACTGTAAGTTCTTGAAGATTTCGAAAAAAAATGCATAGCCTTTTAAGAAGTTTGAAAGGCTTCAAGTAAATTAAAAAAACTTTGTATTTCGAAAAATGAATTTTCAGGAAAAACAGATCTGAGATCTTTAAAAGTTGTTTTGAATATTAAGAAAATTTTATATTTATATAACCTCAGAAACAAATAAACAGTTTGGGTAAACATTTTTTCATTCATGATTAAAAAATCTTTTTTGCTTAAAAATTGAAATATATGGTTGAAAATTCATCTTTTTTGGTTAAAAATGTAACTGGTTGAAAATTAATCTTGTTTGGTTAAAACTGCAACTCGTAAAAATGAGTTGTTTTTTTTAGTTTAGGATTCAGCTATTTGGTTAAAAGAAGGTCTTTCTGGGATGAATTCAACTGTTTATTATTATTATTTTTTAAATCAAACTCCTTTTGAGTTGAAATATCAGTTACTTATAACATTTTTCGTTGAAAATACCCTTTGAAATACGAAATTTAATGTTATTCTGTCAAGAAACATTACATGAAATTCAATTTTTCAACTGCAATCTTTAAAAAACATAGAATATTAAAAATATAAATTATGAAATATTTGAAAATGCTATCTGATCAATTTCTGAAGTTCGGTTAGTTATACAAAATATGTTATTCTCAAACTCAATTAAAATTTTTATTCCTACATTTTAAATATGCAGAGTCGACAGAGTACCCTATTAGTGTTGCCTAATAATGAACTACCTCTCAGTTTCTCTCTGGTTTAAATGTTAAAAATGACAAATTCGCATTCTTGTTGTACGCTTCGACATATGAAATTGTTTGCGGCTTGTTGTTCGATCGCCGAAGTTAAGCAACGCTTGTCTCGGTGTTATACTCGGATGGGGGTCGTCGTACTAGACGGAGAATTTTATATCAGCTTTTTAATCTGTCTTTACTCTCGAACTAATAATATTATTTAAAAAATGGTACTAAAAGTGTAATATTTGTGGATTAATGTGTCTTCAGGGGTAAGAGTTTTTTAAAAGTTTCAAGTCGATATCTGGAAAAGCACTATCTTTCTCTACTAATTCAATTGAAAAATCTGAAAACTTATTTGACTGTTAAATCTTCTAAAAAAATTAGGGTAATGGATAAACGGTTTTAAATTTTCGAATACAAATAATAAATAAAATATATAAACAATTTAAACATTTTTGATTTTATAATAATTCTGTTCTGTACAGCAATATATGTACAAACCTTTTATAAAAAGACTCAATGATCCATGGAATCATCATCTCTTTCGAAATGCTTAAAAATATGTATGCGCGCGCGAAACTACTTAAATTCAAATAATTATTTTTGAAAACCAAACCTTACTTTAAAAAATAGATTTGGAACAAAAATCGAAAGGGAATTTTAAACAAAATATCGGGGAGAGCTGGGTGGCGATAGGGGGGTCTAAGGAGCGGGGTCCAGGGGCAGAGCCCTGCTCGGGGGGTTCGGTATAGGCGTGGAATTGCTTGGTTTCAGTCCTCCCTAAAGGAGCGAAAACGACAATGTTTGCTCCGCTGTCGCGCAAAATACATTTTGAACCCAATAGTTGTATTTTTAATCCAAAAGATGAATTAGCTACCAAATAAGACAAATTTTTAACAAAATAGTTGCATATTCAAAAAAATATATTGGTACGCAAAATATGTTGTAAATTCTCAATGAAACATGAATTTTCAACCAAGAAGATTAGGTTTGTATAAAAAGATCAATTTTGAGCAAACAAGAAAATAAAAAGGTTAATTTTATTTGAAAAAAAAATTAATTACAAAAAAAATACATGAACGCTCAACCAGATTTTGATTTGTTAAAGGAATGTTCGATCAAATAGATAAATTTTCAACCAAATAAATGAATTTGCAACCAAAAAGGTGAATTATTCACTAAAAACATGAATATTTTGCCACTAACTAAAAAATTTAAAGAAAGAACAAAGAGATTTAACTAAATTAATGAATTTTCAAGTAGAGAAGGCAAATGTTAAACCAAACATAGAATAGTTAAATTTTCAGTTTTTAAAACTCGTTTTTAAATTTAAAAAAAATAATAATTTTTAACCCAATAATGAAATTTTCAACCTAAAAAGAAAATTTTCAACAAAATAGTTTAATTTTTAACCAAAGAGATAAGCTTTAACCAAGAAGATTAAATTTCTATCAAAAAATATAAATTGACAACAAAAAAGAGATTAGTAAAATTTTCAGTTAAAAAATTGTTCTTTTATAAATAAAATTATTATTTTCAATTAAAGAGATGAATTTTCAAATAAATTTTTTATCTTTACAGGAAATTTCAATCTAATACTTAAATCTTCATCAAAAAAGCTTAATTTTCAAGCAAAGAAGATAAACGTGAAACCAAATTTTAATAAATTAAATATGCAGCATACAAAATTCGTTTCCAAACTAAGCAACACGAATTTTCAACAAAAAAGTTAGATTTTCAGACAAAAAAAATTAATTTTTATCTAAACTAATGAATCTTCAACCCAGAAAAATTATCTTTCCACCAAAAAGATTAAGTTTCTATAAAAAAGATCAATCTTCATCATAAAATGAAATAACTGAATTTTCAGTTAAAAAAATTAATAAAAAAACAGATATATTCAATCAGAAATAAATTTTCAACTAAAAAAAATTATTTTAACAAAATACATGAAAATTTGTACCCAATTTTTAATTTTTTACGAAATTTTCAACCTAAAAGTTAAATTGTCAGCGAAATAAATTAATCTTCAACCATCAAGGTGAATTAGTCAACAAAAAGTTCAATATTCTTCCACAAAAGACAAAGTTTCAACCAAATACAGAGAATTTTTAACCAAATAACTCAATTTTCAATTAGAGAAGACAAATGTTCAACCAAACAGAATAGTCAAATTTTCAGTTTAAGAAATTCTTTTTGAATTACAAGTTGTAATTTCTTGGTAGAATTTTATCTTTTTGAATTACAAGTTGTAATTTCTTGATAGAATTTTATCTTTTTGATTGAATGAGAACTATTTGGCTGAAAATTCATACATTTTTTTGAAATTCTTACAGCGCGGAATTTTACGTGGATTTTCAATGAAATTTTAAATTGAAAATCCATTACTTTTTGTAGAAATTAATTTTTTTTATCAAAAAATGCAACTGCCTAATTAAAACTAACCCGTTTCGGCTAAAAATTAACTTATTGGTTGAAAATTCATTTGCTCTGATAAAAATTCGTACTTTCATCTAAAAAATTAAACACTTTTTAGTAGAAAATGAAACTTTTTGGTCAAAGGTTGAAAATTTGGTTGAAAATACATGTATTTTTTTTTATTCTTAATGATTTAGTTAAAAATAATTTCTTTTTTTAATGCAACCATTTTGTTAAAAAATATATCTGTTTTAGTTGAGGATTCCAGTATTTTGTTGAAAATTCGTCTTTTTGGGTTAAATTTGACTGTTTTTGATATAATTTAAAAATATTTTGTGGTCACAATGTTTTCAATAAACTTCGTTTTTTTAAAATTAAAATTATTTATTATGAAAATTAATCTTGTTGCTTAAAAATTCAATTACTTCGTTATAAATTTAACTTTTTTATATAAATCTTGCTTTTTTTGGCTTAAAAATTAAACACTTTCGATAAAAATTTTTTCTTTATTGAACGGAAAATCTTTCGTGGTTGAAAATCAAAGCCTGTTGAAAATCCGTCTTGTTTATTTGAAATTTCGCCTCTTTTGGTAGAAATCTTGTTTGGTGCAATTAAACCATGTTTGATTTTGGAATGAAAATCTTTCCTGGATTGAAATTTTAGCTATCACATTTTTTATTAAAAATTTATCTTTTCTGGTTGCAATTTCTACTAGTTAGTTAATATTCAAACTATTTTGGTAATTTATAAAAGAACAATCATGACTATTTCACGAACAAAACAATTTGAAAAAATCTAAGAATTTTAAATTAGATTAAAATCAAATTCAAAATCGTATTTTACGTTCAATGATCTAGTTAATGTGTAGAATTCCTGAAAATAAAACCAAGATTACAACGACCAAATTTGGACAGCCATCATAAAATGCTCCTATTGTAATTTAAAATTAGAAAATTAAAAAAAAAATTTCTTTGAAAAAATGTCTGGGAAAAAATTTAAAAAAAGGAAAGAAAAATGAGAAAGCAACCAACCAAATCCCTTTCACTCTCTTTTTTTTATTTCTTTCGTCTTTTTCAAATTTTTCATTTTTCTTTCCTCTATTTTTATTTTTGCCCAAAATTTTTTTTAAAGCGGATTTAGAAAAAATTAAAATAGAAGCATTTTATGACGATTGTCCAAATTTGGTCGCTGGATTCTTGGTTTTATTTTCAGGAATTCTAAAAATTAAAAACAAAACCTCACGTAGTTTATACACGCCCCTTTGCTGATAAATCCTTTGAAAAATACTTAAAATTAGTAACTAATATCACCGACTTAAAGGCCTAACTGCAAGTGGTAAAAATACAACACAATTTGGCGTTTAGCATTTCTTTGTTAGAAAAAAAAAACAAACAAATCTTACAAAACAATGATCTCGTCAACAACTGTACATATCCTGAAAGATTCGCAGTAAAAGAGCAGCATAAACAAATACTAGTAATAATACTGAAAATAAAAAAAAAGTGAAAAGGCGCGAAATTGTGATCAAAATAATATTACATATCATACGATCACACAATTTCAACAGTCAGTTTGTCAAGAGACCTTATGTTCATTTACTTTCTCAACTGAAAGTTAAGTACTCACATGCAAATGAACGAAAAAGAAAAGAAAAATTTCATTAAAAAAAAGAAACAAAAAAACTCTATTTCATGCCGCTCTGATGTTAAATTCTGCAGATTATGCTTACGAATCTTACCAATCTAGGAATAAATTATGTACAAAGTAATCAGCATTCCATCTCATTCTGCTTTCTTAAGATTAATGAAATGGCAATTTCAATTAAACGATTCTCACTCTTTGTAGAGAAAGCGTCAAAATAATGTCTTGCGAGATGATATGGCTAAATCTGGGTTCGTATCCCACCACCTCCATTTTTTTTTAACTATCCATATTTATCCCTTCATCAGAGAATCTCAAAATTACCAACGATTAATCTCCACTCCTCGAAAATTACAAGAATAAAATAGCCTTCTACAATTAACAACTATGGGTTTATAAAATATTCTTAAGTTTACAATCTTCCTAATTTAACGGCAGGACGAACCCAACTCAATCCAACAATTATCGCAATCTTATTAATTCTGAAAATTCTCAAATTCGCTTCCACAATCATTATCGCACACAGAAAAACTTTCTTGTATCCACACATTGATGTCACTCTTTTCATGTCATCCAAACTCGTAACTATTAACAGAAAAAATGAAAGAAAATGCCCCTAGCAATTGAAAGCAAGCCTCACAGACTCCTTTTTTTATTTAAAAATGTTCAAAATAGGAAATATTTTCCAAAAGGAAGGGGCTTTTAAGGAAAGGAAAAATATAGAATACTAGTCGAATAAAACTAGACTAATAAAAGCTTCATGTGTCATTTTATCTTCATGCCACATTTTTCTCATGTCAGTCTCTTCATTGTTTCAAACTTTTTCTAACTTATAAAATGACTTCCAATTTTTTTTCCTAATTTTAAATACTAAAATTCGATTAGTTTATAAATGCAAATTTCGAATTTTTTAAAAGGAAAATGTTTTTTCTTTAACTAAAATTGCGAATTTAGAATTAAAATCTAAATCCATGCATCCAAAATTATAATAGATTACATTAAAGTTGAGTAAATTTACAATAAAAGATTGTAATAATTTTACAAACTTTATATCGGCATAAATAGATTAGTATATTTTTTTATCATTATGTGAAAAAAATAAAATGCATAAAAATAACGTTTTTTCACCATTTTTGAAAACTACTACCCACAAAATCATTCCTAATTTTTCAAGTTTATGAGGTTAATGTAAGATATTTCAAAAGCTTCCAAGGAATTTCAGAGGATTTTTATGATTTCCAAATATTTCCCAGGATTTCAGTAAATTTTAAGAATTTGCAAAGCTCTTAATAAGATATTTTAATGAATTTTTGAGGATCTTAAATTATTTCATAGAACTTTTAATATTTCATGTGATTTGAAGGAATCCCACCGTATTTTATAATATTTTATTGAAATGTCAATAAATTTATTCACAAGAATTGAAGGATTTTAAAGATATAAGGATGTTTTAAAAGATTCGAAGGAATTGTAATAGATTTCAGCAGATTTTTATACATTTTAGGGTATTTTAAAAGATTCCAAGGAATTTTCTCAAGTTTAAAAAATGACAAGAGATTTTAAAAGTTTAAGAAATAAGGTAGGGTATTTTAAAGAATTCCAACGAATTTTTAAGAGATTTAACCAATTTCAAGGAATTTTTCAGATTTTAACGATTTTCAGGAATTTAAACAAATTTGAAGTAATTTTATAATATTAAAAAAATTTAAGAATGTATTAAAAAGAATTAAGGGATTTCAAAACATTCCAAACATTTGAAGAGATTTTCAATAATTCAAGCTACTAAAAATATTAAATCTTCTTCAAGAATCAAAAACCAATTTTAAGATTTTAGGACATTTTAAAAGGTTCCAAGAAATTTCAACAAATTGAAAATGACTCTAAACATTTTAGCATTTCAAAGATTTGAAGAAATTTTCAATAATTCAGGCTATTTACAAAGATTAAATTTTTTAAAACGATTTTAGGAATTATCAAAAGATTCAAAGGAATTTCAATACATTGCAAATGATTAAAAGATTTTAGGATATTTTTTAAAGATTCCAACAAATTCCCAGATAAAAAAAATTCAATGAATTTCAAGGAATATCCTCAGATTTCATGTAACTTCTAACGATTTCATAATATTTTAATGATTTTTAAATATTTCAAACTATTCTCAAACAATTCAAATTTTTTGTTAACAAAAAATTTCAAGCATTTTTAGGATTTTAGGATTATTAAAAAGATTCCAAGAAATATCAATAAATGGTAAATAATGTTTAAAAAATGAGAGTATTTAAAAAATTCCAATGAATTTTCAATGGATTTAAATTTTTTAAATGAATTTCAATGAATATTTGCAGATTGCATGTAACTCCAAGGAATATTAAGGGATTTTATAATATTTTCATGAAATTTCAAAGAAATTTTTCACAAAAATTGAAATATTTCAAATCACTTCAAGTATTTAAAGAGATTTTCAAATATTTTAAGGTATTCTTTACAATTTTAAGAAATTTATAAGATTTTAGGATATTTAAAATAAATATTCATTAAAACCAAATTTTTTGAAATTTTTGAAATTACTACTACCCTTAAAATCCTTTAACACTTTTTAAGTGTATAGGGGTTTTCATTATATACTATAATTCCGTTATCAGATTTGATGAACTAATTTTCTAGATTTGTTGACAGATTAAACAGGAAGTCAAAATATCTAAAACCTTCAAGTAAAAGATTTCGATCTTCTAAATTTAAAAGATGTTTAGAAAATTCTATAATCTCGTTTTATATTTGATTTTATTAGTGTTTATTATGAAAGCAAACATTCTTTAAAATATTTAGATTATTTTGGATCACATAAAAATGCGGAATCAATATTAAATAATTAGAAATATGTACAAGCAATTTAAAAAAAAATGGTAAAAACCAATTAAATTTTTGATGAGAATTTTTCTACAGACATCAAATTTAAATATTAATTTTTTATTTTTCTCTAAAAATTAAAAAAAAATAAAATTTTTCTCTTTTTTTAATACAAATTAAATTCGGATTGTTTTGTAGTTAAAAAAATCCCAGTTTTAATAAATTAATAAGTTGTATCATTCAAAATAAAATAAATTATTTTATTTAAATCACGACTGATTTTCATTTTGCTGTCTTCATAGCTGGATAAATGTAAATTTCCAAATTTTTTAAATTAAAATTGTTTTTGAAATAAAAATTGTATTTAAATTATAGGAAGTTATAATACATTCAAAGAAATATCAGTCAACTTTAAGTGTAATTTAAAATTCCTAATTTATAATTTTCAATGAATTCTCACTCATTTTATGAGCGTTTTCAGGGTGGCCCTTTTAATCGATGAAATAAATTCCCGGTCATTTCCCGGTTCGCAAACATTTTTCACGGTCTATGAAATTTAAAAAATGGAACACTTAGATGAAAATATTTCCACTTGAGATAATAAAAACTAAGCTGCAAATGAAAGCACTCAAAGTGGAACTGTTAAATTTTGAACTTTTAAAATTGAAATTGTAAAGTTTTTAATCCAACATTTTTCAAAAAATCCTGCAAATTTGAGAAAATTTCTTTACAATTTGGATGTATAAATAACAATTGAACATTTATTATTTCTACTCGAAATTTGAGTAATTTTAAGAGATATTTAGAAGTTTTTGAATGAATTGAAACTTAATGTAAAACTTGAAATGAGAGCCTCCTATAAAACAAAATGTAGATTTTCGCAGAGTTTAAACAAAAAAAATTAGATTCTTTTCAAGAATTGTGAAAGGCTTCAAAATAATAAAAACATTTTCTTAAGATACCTAGGAAAATTAAAAATAACTTTTCATTTTGAAAAATTAATTGAAGGGAATATTTAAAAAGTTTTTCAAAGATTTAAACAAAATTTTCAAAAAAAAGATTCTAGAAGATTTTAAGAAAAATTTTTAAAAATTGGCATGATAATTTTTAATTTTTTTAAAACTCCTAAATATCTCTTAAAATTACTCAAATTTTTTCTACGAATGTTCATTTGTAAATTATACATCAAAATTTTAAAATTTCACTTACAAATTAAGCATTTTTCAAATACAACAATTAAAATTGCAACGCTCAAAGTTTGAAGGTTCTTTGTAATTTTAACGATTCCAGGTTTTCTATGTCAAACAATTCAGTTAAAGACTCTTTACTTTCAAATATTTAGTTTCAATTCACTTGTCTTAAATACAAATTCAAATATTGCTAAATATTCAATAATTAATCTTCTTTTTAATAAAAAATTTCAAATTGAATTTGTTTAAAAATTAAATATTTTAGACTGAAACAATATTTTAAATTTAATAAAATCCATTAATTAGCAATATATTATTATCAAGTTATTTTAAAGTTGAAAATAGTTTATAAGCTTTCAATCACACACTCACATTTGTTTAATGACTAAGACTTTCAAATTCAAACCGTTTAAGTTTTAACGTTAAAATCTCCAAATTCTTAAATTTTTAACTGGTTTAAAATCGTTTTTGTTCACTTTTTATTACTTAAAGTACAGATAAATTTAAAAAAATTTATTTATTTATTAAATAAAAATATTTCTATCCAAAATTTGCAACATCAAAGGCTTTTATTTTTTATTTCTTCAAGCATTTAAGAAATCATTTAAAAATTCTTTGAATAATAAATAATAGCATAATTAAAAAACATAACAATTCCAATAATTATTTAAAAACTGTTGAAATCGAGCGTGGTCCAGTGGCCACCCTGGTTTTGCTTCTTCATGTATATGAAATAAGTTTGCATCCTTACAGCGAGTGCTTTTCAATTAGAAAAAAAAGACTAACACTTTCAATACTTTTCAATTTAAGATTTCTGTCCTTCCGAAAATCTCATTGCCAGAAAATAAAAAAAGCAACAAAAGATATCAGAATAGAAGAAATTATAAATTCCTATTCAAACTTTAAATTTAACACTTTAAAATGTCTTCATTTAAATTTAAAAAAAAATGTAAATAGGAAGGGAATCTGGAGTTCGAATTTTTTTCTTCCTCCTTTAATTTCAATAAAGACCTTTTAGAGTATTTTACCCAAATCTGATCGTTAGATTCTAATTTTTTTCCCCCAAGAATTTCGCAGTAAATCCAAATAAATAAATAAAAAGTCCATCTATGGGAAAGCAATTGAAATTAATTGACAAAAAATGACTCAAATTTCGATCTAAATTCAAGGGAATCCACACAAATTTAATTAAAAATAATCTAGTTAATTCCAAAGTAAACTTCAATCTCAATAAATTCAATACTAAAAAAAGTGTCTTCAGACTTTCACAAAAGTAAGACCAATCTTTCTTCAGTTTCGATTCCAGTGCAGATTTTTTAAAAACCTACACTTACAACTGAAAATCGGGAATAACTTACAAAAATATCGAGCAAGTTCGCACCAGGCTGTGAGACCTGCAAATATAACGCCTTCGTGGGAAAAAGAAGAAGAAGAAGAAGAAAAAACAGATCGCTTTTTGTGTAATAAACTCAACTCCACGAGTCAGTTCATCATAATTAAACTACTGGCTGATGCCAGACTATCCTCCCACTTAAACATCCCGAAACGAGAAGGCAGTGTCTTGGCGAAAATTTCGTACTCACTACAATATCCGCGTGACTAGCATTAGTCGCCAATTCATGAAGTTGCACCGATTCATTGAAGGACGGCACACAGTCCGACAATTCCTGGCATTCATTCGAAAAGGCTAAAAGTCGAACGCCATAGCCAAAAGGCGAGCAGATCACTCGTCCGTCGGCGGAGAAACACAATTCTTTGATATAACCCGACCCAACATTCGGCTCCTCAATATAGTGCGTCAGTCTCGGAATATTCTGATGAATATTCTCATTCCTCGTGAGGGCGTACATCGGCTGATGAGTTTGACTAGTCTGACTTGGCGCTCGAATTCGATTCTCGCCGGTGATGACAACCGTGTACGATGATCTCGGCAGATTTACGCTGATCGCGTTGCTAGTTCGCGAGGCCATCCAATCCCGCCATTCATTCGAAGAGTGAATCTCCCGACCACGCTCTCGTCGCGATCTCGTCTCCCGGAAGGCGACCAAAGCTTCCCAGACATCAGCCGAGCTGACATGCAACTCCACATTTCCCGTGGAAAAATTCCGATTGTCGATCAGATCTCTTCGTCGCAATTCATTCAACTGGACACCCAGTCGCTGACGTTCCTCGTCTCGGGCTGAACTCTCGCCCCGGGACGTTGCCTCCTCGCTTTCTTCATTGAATGCATCGTCCTGTCTTTCAGTGCCGTCACTGGATTCTGCGGTTTGACTCCTCGAACCGATGTCAATCACGGTGAAATTATTGCTCGAGTTTCGCTGGGAGCGCGAATTTCGTGATTGGAGACGCAAACTCCGTCGTGTTCCTTCCTGCCAGTTGTTGGTCCTTGATGGAAAAACGGGTTGGGTCACGTCGGTTCTCACGAAAGAACTGGACCTTGCCTCGGACCCCGCTTGTGAATTTCGGCCACGATTGGCTCGATCGATTAAAAATGTCGAGGTTATTCCGGAACGTGAGGGCTGCAGGGGTTGTTGTGACTCGTCTGATTCCTCGGGCATGTCGTTTAAGTGGCTGGCTTTTTCTCCAGCTTCTTTCAGCAGCTCGAAAACTTCAGTCATATCGCGTTCCTGAATATCGTGCACGCATGTCCACTGAAAATTCCAATAAGACTGAATTAGCGTGATTTTTCATTCCAGATTTCAGGATTTCAAAAACCTCTCAAAGATTTCTGAACAGGGTGTCTACTCGATTTGTTTCAAACGATTTTTAAAGATTTAAAGAGATTTCTAAACATTTAAAAAAGATTTATCACCTCGAACAGGGAATTTTGGAAAATAATTATAATTCCAAGTTCGAACATGAGATAATTTCCAGGCACAAGGATTACAATTCTGATTGAGGACAAAGAATTTTTATAAAAAGAACTATAATTCTGAATTTGAACTGAGATTTCTTTAATTCCCTGCTTCTAAATCAGAATTAAAAATAATTCTTTACGGAAATTTTCTATTCTATGACCAAATTACATTTATTTACTATCGTTTTTAAAGAGTGCAATCTTTTTTGATCGCTTAGAAAATAATTGACAAAAAAGTGTTGCACTATAAGAAAAATGTCAAATTTCAGTGAGATATATAGAGTTAAAATGTTTTCGAAAATTGAAATTACACATTTTTTGTATTAAAATTATAAGTAGCATGAATTTTAAATAGACATTAATCAAATAATTGATTAAAATTGTCATTATAATTCTTTTTAAAGATCGCAATATTTTTCCTTCAATCTGAAAACAATTGACAAAAAAGTGTTGCACTATGAAAAAATTTAAAAGTATAACAAGATAAAGAGCATAAATTTTATCGAAAATATGCAATTATTAAACATTTTTTAACGTAAATAATTGGTATGAATTTTTCATTAATATTGACAAAGTAATTCATTAAAGTTTTTAACAAAATACTTTGAAACATTTTTTATTCATTACAATTAATTTTAAAGATCGCACAATTTTTTGTTCACTTTAAAAACAAGTGACAAAAGTGTTAAACTACAAGAAAAATGTAAAATTTCAATGAAATAAATAGAGTAAAAATGTTTTCGAAAATTAAAATTACACATTTTTTTAATTTAAATTACAAGTAACATGAATTTTCAATAGATATTGAAAAATAATTTATTAAAATGGTCAAAAAATTGGAGAACTTTTTTAATTCATTACAATTCTTTTTAAAGATCGTAATATTTTTCGTTCAATCTGAAAATAATTGACAAGAAAGTGTTGCACTATGAAAAAAATTTTAAATTACAAGATAAAGAGCATAAATTTTATCGAAAATATGCAATATTAAGCATTTTTTAACGCAAAAAATTGGTAACATGAATTTTAAATTAATATTGAAAAAATTATTAATTAAAGTAGTTACCAACATACTTTTAATTTTTTTATTCATTACAATTGTTTTTAAAGATCGCAAAATTATTTGTTCACTTTAAAAACAATTGACAAAAGTGATACCACACAAGAAATATTAAAAATTTTAGCAAGATATGTAGAATAAAAATGTTTTTAAAAATTAAAAATTTTGTAACACGAATTTTCAATTATCATCAATAAAATAAATAATTGAAGTCGTTAAGAAAAAATTTTTAATTCGTTACAATTGTTTTTAAATTTCGCAATCTTTGTTTCTTCACTTTGAAAATAATTAATAAATTATTGGTAAAATTAATTTTCTATAATATTGTCAAAAGAATTGATTCAAGTTGTAAAAAAATATTGTAAACCGATCAAATTAATTTTTTTAAAGGTATGGTTCGCAAACACAACTTTGGATTCTACAAACTTTGGATTCTACAACCTTGTTAATATTTATTTATTCTATAAATCCTATGGTTTATAATATAAAATTTTAGAAATATTAGACATTTGTAACAATAGATATTTTTTTTAACCTAATTAATGTTTATAAATGCAGTATAACAAAAGAAAGTAAATAATTTTCTAGCATTAAAATAAAATGTAAATTTTTATAGTTTAGTTCAATTAAGGGATAGTTTCAATTTTTAATAATCATTATAAATGTCAAGATTTTATTATAAATTATTAAAAATTTCATTATAAATTTCCAGATAATGTATACTTCACGTTTCAATATTACTTATTAATTTATTTGATATTTAATAGCAGGGTGGCAATTCGGCGAACGATTTCAAATGCCCGGTTTTCCCGGTCAAGTTTTAAAAACAAACAGATGAATTTTCAACTGAAATACTTAAACTGTGAAACAAAAAAGTGAATTTTTAAACAATAAGATTATTTTTCAAACAAAAAGATTAATTTTCTACCAAAAATACCATTTTTCAACAAAATACATCAATTTTAACGAAATAGTTGAATTTTCGATCAAAGAAGACAAATTATCAACCAAATAGTTCAATTTAGACATTGAAAAAATTAATTTTCCATCGAAAATGGAATAGTTATATTTTTAGTAACAAAAATTCATTTTCAACTTAACCAATTAATTTTCAATTAAAATGATTAATCCTGAATTGGAATTATTAAATTTTAAACAAAGAATGAGTTTTCAATTAAAATAAACAATCTTCATCTAAAATAATTCAAAACTAAACCAAAAATAAATAATTTTTACTATAAAAGATCAGTTGTCAACTAAAACTTAAATATTTTATTTTTAAGTTACGAAAATCAATGTTTAAAAAAAAGACCAAATTTCGAAAAAAATTTTACTTTTCAAGAAAAAATTGAATAATTAAAATTCTAGTCAAAAAATGAACATTCAACCAAACTGATGATTTCTCAACTAAAATTATGAATCTTCAACTGAAACAGTTGAATTTCATACCTAACAAAAAGATGAATTTTCAACCAAAAATAGAACAGTTGAATCTTCCGTTATAAATTTAATTCTTAACAAAAAAATCGGATTTTCGATTGAGAAAAAAGTGCAAAAAATATATATTTTTTAGTAAATTGTAAAATATTCCAGATTTCAAATATCGAAAAATATTTAAATTCTCGAAATTAACAACTAGTGAACACAGATTATTGATTATTAAATTATGAGCTATTAATAGAATTATAAATAAGGCAAACAATTCGTCAAACATAAATTTCAGCAATAGAAATATTTATGCGAGTGTAACAATTAATTTATTTTATAATTCGGCAATTTTTTTCTTACTAATTTATGATTTTTGTATTAATTTTTTCGTTATTTTGTGTCTGTTCCGGATATTCAAACACTTTTAAATATAATAAATATAATTATCATATCTAGACCATTAACGAATATTTTTCTATCTTTGATAACAAAATTTTCATAAGATTCTTCAGAAAATTTAAAAGATTTTTTAATATTTCAGGCTTGTCAAAAAAGTATCTAGAAGATTTTAAAAAAAAATTTTATAATATAGGATTTTAAAAAATATTATGAAAAATTCAAGTCCTTTTAAAAGATGTTTAAAACTTTTAGAAGTTGGGAAGGAATCAAGAAATATTTAATACATTTTCTAAAATGTTTCCGAGTTTTCAAATATTTGTAATCTATTTAAAACGCCTTAAATTCCTGAAAATATTTTTAACTGACACGAATTTTTCTCAAAATTTTCAAATATCATTCTAAATTAAAAAAATTACCTCACAATCTTCTAAATTTTCCCAGCAATTTTAAGAAAATTTATTTATTCTCATGAAAACTTTCGAAATTCTTTTAAATTCTACTAAATATTTCTTGGATTTACCCGATCTTTTATCGTTTTTATTTTGCAATCTTACCAAATTGAAACATTTTGCTTTAAAATCTTTTAAACTATTTTTAGAAATTTTTGGAAATAGTTTGTTATGTTTAAAAACCTTTTTTCAATTTTCTCTTAAGTTCATTTTTCAAAATGAAAAATTATTTTAAATTTTCACACGAATATAAGATAAATTCTTGTTTTTTTTTAATCTTGTCAGACCTTCTAAACCTTTTAATTTCTAAAAATTATTCAATTTTTTCCTTCATTTTTTATTTATTCTCCAAAATTAAAAAAATTGGCTTAAAATCTTTCCGATTCTTCTTTGACTATTTTTGAAATCTTCTAAAATCTTTTTAAATAATCTCTTCAAATTAATTTTTCGAAATTTTTCTTACGCACCTGAAAAAATGTCTTTTATTTTCGTGAAACTTTACAAAATTCTTTAAAAAATCTTTACAAGTTTTAATTATTTTTTAATCGTTTAAAAACTTTTGAATATCTCTTAAACTTATTCAAATTTTTCCTGAAATTATGTAATATGGCAAAATTGCAGATTTTTGCTTCAAAATCTTTCACACTTTTGAAAGATTTTAGGAAATAACTCAAAATGTTGTGATCTTTTTTCGATTTTCTCTTTAAATTCTTTACAAAACAATAATTTAAAAATTTCCCATGTATTTTAACAACTTTTTTTCACACCCTGACACAACTCAGTTTGCCTAAACAAATTTTAAATCTTTAAAAACTAAAAAAAAATGGTCTCAAAGTCTTCCATATTCTTTTAACCCGCATTTTTTAATTTTTTATACTTAAAATTATCTTTTAAAAATAAAACCGAAACCATTTCTCCTCAGATCTTTCATAATTATGAAAAAGCTTCCAACTTCCTAGGTATGTAATTTATTAGTAACTCATAAATTTAATTTTTTAATCCAAATTAGTAAATATCCATTAAAATTTGAGCTTAAATATTAAAAATACTAATGAGATTATTATTTTCTATTTACTTTTTTAATAAGATAATTAAATTAACTTTTCTGTTGAAAATTTATATTTTCGAATTAAAAATATAAATGTTTTGTTTTATCCGTTTTATTGAAAATTAGTTTTTTTAATTAATTCAACTGTTTTTAATTTTTAAATTACAATATTTTTTTGGTTGAAATATTAATAATTATATATTTTTTATCAGAATTCAACTTTTTTGCTTAGCCTAATAGTTCAATCTTTTTTAAAAGGGTTCAATTTTAAAATTAAAAAGGCTAATTTTCTACCAAAAAGACAGATAAAAATTCTACCAAAAGAGATGGTTTGTCAACCAAATAAAATTTTTCATTAAAAAAAAAAGAAAAAATATTTTTTTTAACCAAAAAGTTGCATTTTTGCTCAAAAAATATGAAATTTATAATTAACAAGATAAATTTTCGAACCAAAAAGAGGAATTTTCAACAAAATAGGAAAAATATTATACGAAAAGATTTTTCAGTCAATAAAATTGTCAATCAAATAATGAAATTTTTAACCAAAGAATAATTTAAATTGTTTGAATTCTTTTTTTAATTTATGTACTAATTTTAATTAAGATGAATTCTATATCAAAATTTACAACCAAACAGTTGAATTTGCCACTAAATCGATAATATTAATCTTCAATATTAAATGTGAATGCATACTTACTAATTTGAATAAAAATTAAATTTTGTAAGTTACTATTAAATTACTTTATTAAGGAAAGAAAGATAATAATAAAATAAATAAATATTAATATAATTCTTATAATAAAACGTTCATTAATATAATATATAATAAACATTGATAATAAATAATTAATAAATAATCAATTGAATGGCAAGCGTGGAAAATAAATTCCTTATGATTTATACCAATCCATTCTTGCTATTTAATGTATTCTAGAATTGTAAATTATTTGTACCATATTATTTTGATAAACCCCATTGGATTTTCCTTGGAGCAGTATTAGTTTATTTTGTGTCCTACTTAAGGATATACCCCAAAATTCTTGTCCCACTAATAATCGATCTGCCTAGCTTCAAAAACATCCATTTATATTAATTAATTATAAAATTAATAATGTGTTTTCTGTTCTAATCGAGCAAATAATGCATGAGTCACTTATTATAACGGTTTTTTTACGAAAACTTCTAATTCACCATTTAAAAATTGTGTTTATGTGGTTTAGCTTTTCGTAACTCTCCCAGTAATGGTTGGTTTACCTTATAGGCAAAAAAAAGAAGTATTTTAACAATTAAAATTCATATTTTTCCCATCCATTTGAATAATTATCGCCCTAAAAGTATAGCCAGCTCCGTGACTCGCCCGCGGTCAAATAAAACAATTTGGTTTTTAGCATTTACAAAATTTAAAAAACCCCTTTTTTCAGACACCCTCTCATCTCATTTTAAACTCACCTCAGATTTTTCTCCAGCGCTAATATTCCGTGACAATGCACACCATCCCTGCGGATGAACTTGTAAACTAGATATCACTTCGGCATCATTGCCGTCCGGAAAATCGGTCAAGAATTCGACTCGATTATGTTTGCGCTTATGAGAAAAAAGATGAGTGAAGTTTGCAGCCATTGGAATGGTTGTCTGTGATTGTTGCATTAGTCGATACATGTTTGGCTGCAATAAATAACAAAAACGATCCATTAACATATAGAAAAAAGATAATTAAAAAAATCTTGAGTCTGACTAAAGTAATTTACATTTTGGATTTACATTTTTTTTTAATAAACTACCTTAAATCCTCGAAGGTCGGCTGTTAAAGTACTCAGTTTGAGATCGTGTATTATAATTAGATAACCAGAAGTTGTGCAAATGAGCATTTTACTAGCGTCAGGACTTAATCTCGTTCTCATCAGTCCATTTGTATGGAATACTCTAGTATATAGACAGCTATTCTCTGTAAAACTACTTAAAACAATATTTTGTATTATAAATTCAAGACAGGTGGAAAAATAAATTTTCAACGTTCCCTGACTTATTTTTCATTTTTCCTGGCCATTAATATTTAAAGAGGAAAATTATAATCTTTTATCAATGGAACAGAACAATTTTCAATTAAAATTCATTAATTTTTTTTATTTATTATTATCAGGGTAACCGCAGCCTAATTTAGTTGAAAAAAGTGAACTATTTAAACCGAAAAAGTGGCCAAAAGTGACTAATTTCTAATCCAAAAAGTGACTAAAAATCACAAATATGAATCAATGTATTACCTGACTTACATGTAATGTTTTTTTTTTTTTAATTGAAAAGAATTCAAAAGAATACGATGAACTTTGTAGGGATTCCAAGTGAATTAGAACGAAGTCAGGATGCATTTATAAGACTTACAAGAAAAAATTCAAATTAAATGAAAAATTTTCTAAAAAACGAAAAATTCCGCTAAAAAAAAGTGAATTGAAAACAATTCAAATATTAAAAAATGAATTAAATTCAATAAGTTTTGAATGAATTGAGAAAATTTTAAGGGAATTCAAAACAATTTGATGAAATGCCTTAAAACTCAAGGCAATGAGAAAAGCCTTGATGATGAATTCAAGAAAAACTTTTTTTTTTAAATCACAAATCAGGAGAAATTCATATTCAGCGTAAATTCCAAATTAATTCAAATGAATTTCATAAACCCTGAGAAGTTCCCTCACTTCATATGAATAAATTCATTAAAATATTATAAAGTTACGCAAAATACTATGAAATCTGAAATTTCAAAATACACTTAAATATTGCAAAACCTTTGAACTCACTTTAAATTATAGAAATAAATTCAAAAGTTCTTGCATTCTTTTTAAATTACAGAAAATATTCGAAAAATCTTGGAAATCCCATTAAATTACTGAAATCAATGTTAAATTCTTTAAAATCTATTTAAATGCATTACAATATTTCCAATCCCTTGATTTTTTTAAAGCTCTGAAAAATTACATACTTCAAATTTAAAGAAAAATCGAAAATTTTATAAGTCTTTTCGAAATGCTTAAAATTACTGAAATGTTTTTGAAATAGCGTAGGATATTTGAAATCCTCAGAACAATTTTTTTAAATCCCTTCAAATTTTGCATAGCTCTTAAAAACTCCTTGGATTTTTAAAAATACCCTAAAATCTTTTGAATCTTTTCAAATTATTAAAATTAGTTTTAAATTGTTTGGAATCTTTTAAAATATCCTAAAATTTTTTTAAAAACCTTGATATTTTTTGAAGCTTTTGAAAATCAATAAGATTTTTTTTTAATATCTTAAATTATTTTAAATCCTTCGCAATATTTTGAAATATATTTAAATTTTCTCATGGCCCTTAAAAGGATATTTAAAATCCTCCAAAATCTCTAGAAAATTTACTAAAATATCTTGAGAGATTTTAAAATTAAAATAATTAAAATCTTTGGAAATTTTATATTTATTTGAATATGCCTTAAAATCTTTTAAAGTACCCTAAACATTTCAAATCCATTCAGATATTTTAAAATCCCTTGAAAACTTGTTAATTCTCTTGAAAATTTCTTAGATGTTTAAAAAAAACCCTAAAATATTTTGAAATGCCTTCAAATTATTTAAATCTATTGAAAATTCTTCAGAATTTTTGTAACATATCCTCAAATATTAAAAATCCTTCGAAATCTTATCAAGTCCCTTGAAATTCACATTTGGAATGCTTTTGAATGATTGAAATCTTTTCGAAATTCCTTGAAAATCTTTTAAAATACACTAAAATATTTTAAATCCTTTGAAATTATTTGATACCACTTGAAACTTTTTAAAGCTCTTGAAAACTCCCTGAAATTGGTTAAAATATCCTAAAATCTTTCAAATTCCTTCAAATTATTAATATAAATTGAAAATTGCTTAGAATCTTTTAAAATTTTCTATAATCTTTAAGTTTATTGGAAATAATTCTAGTAAATACATTAAAATCCATTATTATTTTTGTATTCCTTTACAATAATTGAAATCTTTAGAAATTTCTTGACAATTTTGTAATATTTTTAAAATGCCTTTGAATCTTTATAAATACCCTTAAACATTTCAAACCCCTGAAAAATTTTAAAGCTCCAGAAAATTACATAATTGGAATTTTTAGAAACAACCTAAAATCTTTAGAATTACTTCAGATGATTTTAAATGATTAAAATCTATTAACAATTTTTTGGAATGTTTTAAAATACCCTAAAATATCTCAAATCTTTTGAAATTTCATTTCTTGAAAATTTCTATAGCTCTTGAAAATCCTTTAAAATAATATTTAAAAATACCTTTAAATCTTTAAAATCTTTTGAACTTCCTTTAAATTATTAAAATCACTAACCAAATTCCTTGGAATCTTTTTAAATACGCTAAAATGTTTCAAACCCTTTAAAAGCCCTTCAAACTATTGAAATAAAATCAAAGTTCCTTGCAAGATTAAAAAAAATGCCTAATTTCTTCTAAGTTCCTCTTGAAATTTAAAAAAAATATAGTGACAGCTTTCCAAATCCCTCAAGATGCTCAGATATCTTATAAAATCCCTTGGAATCTTTTAAAATGTCCCAAAACCTTATAATCATATAAAATCGTTCCGTAACTTCCGAAATACTAGTAAATTTTTTAAAACCCTATTACATTTTTTTAAATCCCTTAAAATAATTGAACATTGGGATGTTTTTAAAATATCCTAAAATATTTTTAAATAACTTCAAATTTTTTAATCTACTGAAAATTTTTCGAAATGCTTTAAATGTCCAGAATGTTTAAAAATACCCTGAAATATTTAAAATCGTTCGAAATCTTTCGAAACTATTTAAAGTTCTTGAAAATTCCTTCGAATTTTGTTAATACTCGAATATCTTACAAATCCATTCAAATTATTTTAACCTGATAAAATTTTTAGATATGTCCTAAAATACCTTAAATATTTTCTTAAATTCAAAAAAACTTCAATAACTTGAAGAAAATACAGACTTAAAAGTGATTTCAGAAAAAAGTGACTACTAAAAGTAACTATATCACAGCCCTGATTATTCTTGATAGTCACTTAAAGTGCTTTTTACAGAAATTCCCTGACTTTTTGCCATTTTTTTTCTCTCTCAAAAATCCCTGAGTTTACCTAACAAAATTCCCTAAATTTTCCCTGATTGCCAGGTTTTTCCTGGACTGGGGCCACTCTAGATTATTATAATTTTCTGCTGTTAACTATTAACGAAGTAAGGAAAAATTATTAATTATTAATTAAATATTCTATATATTTACCTGTTTATATCCCAGGTATAAATACTGCCATCGAAACCGCTCGTCAATAGTAAACCATCATTGGGACAGTATTCTATATTTTTTACCCAATTTGAATGACCTTGAAGAGTTCTAATTCTTTGTTTTAAATTCCTAGAATCCCAAAGTGCTACTGTGCTGTCGTCGGAACAAGTCGCAAATATCCGTTGATCCAGAAATCTGAATATAAATGTAATTCAGCAAGTGTTTAATTACTATCTCTTTTTGTTAAAAGCTGATCAGGCAATTTGAAATTCCCGGGCTTTTCCCGGTTTTTGCCCGACCAAATTTTTTTATGCGACCAATTTAAAGATGTCTTTTTCTAATTTGTCTCAAACCAAAGTATAGGAACGGGCAATTTAACATAATATAAATATAAAAAAATTATCTTGTAATTTAAAAAATTATTTATTAATCACAGGCCACCGAAATTTTTTTCAACTTGAAAATATTAGAGTAGAATTTCTTTTCCCTTAAATAGGTTGAAAACTAGAATTATTCTCTATAAAGCGAACCAGGATAAAGTCATTTGTTCAATTATTTGAAAAGATAATGCAAATTTTAATGTTTTCTTAAAATTAAATTTCTTAAAAATCCAAATAATAATCAAAATCAAATGAATATATATTTTAAGTAAATTGGATAGAAACCTCGTCATTACTGATTTATTATATTCTGCAAAAATATTCCTTTCCGCAAAAAAATTTTAAGATTTCTCCAAAGTTTTTATTTTAACTTTAAACATATTGCATTACGTAGGAGGAAAAGTTTACAATAATAGTGACAATTTTGTTCGATTTTATAGAAATTTACCTTCAAAATTTTTTCAAGGATATTGAAAAATATTTTAAAATGTGAGATTTTATCATGATGGATCATGGCAAACCAGGAAAACCCGGAAATGACACTGAATTTTTGTTTTCGCCAGAAATTTTACAATTTTTTAAAAGAAAAATCTATCCAATCACTAATTGAATGTTAGCTTTTTAATGATTAAATCCAGGGGGCGTTTTAATCGAAGAAAAAATTCCCGGTTCGCAAACATTTTTCACGGTCAATTAAATTCAAAAATTCGAACTCTAAAGACAACCATTTTTCCATTTGAATTAATGAAAAATGAACTGCAAATTAAAGCATTTAAGATGGAACTCTTAAATTTTTAACTTTTAAAATTTAATTCAGTTTCAAAAATATAAATCCATGTTATCATTTTCAATGCTATAAATTGAAGAATCATTTGATAAATTTAAAAAATTGAGATTATAGTATTTTAAACAATTTTTATTTAATTTTAAATAGTTTAGATATCCTTAAAAATCTTCAAAATTTTGTTTTAGTCTTAAAAAATCAACATGTTCTTTAAAATTTTTTTTAAATAAATGATTATTAAAAGTTTTTAATAACTTCTTAATACCTTTTAAATTGGATCGAATTTCAAATAATTTATCAAAACAAAAAATCATTTTCAATTTGTGTAGCAAATCCCAAAAACATTTTTGTTTGTTCTGTTGAAGCCTTTCACGTTTCTTAAAAGCCTTATAAATTTGTGTTCAAACTCTCCAAAAGTCTATATTTTGTTTTAAATTAGGCTATGGCTATTATTTATTTAATCATTTCAAGAGAATCATTTTTAAAAATAGAACAATTAAAGTCGTAACATTTAAAGTTTAAAATCTCCTTGAAGTTTTAACGATTGAAAGCTTTCTATTTCAAACAATTTAGTTTCAAATTATTTTCTTTTATTACGACTAAGATTTTTGAATTGAATCAATTTAATTTTTGACGTTGAACTCTGGAAACTCTTAAATTTTGAACCGATTTAGATTCGTCCTAACAAATCAATTATTGTTACTTTTTGATATTTCAAGTACAGATCATTTTTTTAAATAATTAGTTTATATTTACCATTGATAAAATAAAAATGTTTTTGATCAAAAGTTTTCAATTTTAAACGCTTTTAATTTTCAATTAATTAGGTCATCCAAGACTGCATTTTAAAATTCTTTTAAACAAAAACATATGCTTAAAATGAAAATCTAAAATGGAAAATGTGGTTAAATAAAAGATTTTTGAATTACGCATTATAAATTGAATGATATCATACCTAAAGAAGATGAAAAAATTTTGTAAAATTCCCGGTGAAAAAATAAAGTCACTGTCATTTCTCGGTTTCAAAAAATTCCCGATCATTTCCTTGTTTTTGGGTTCTCGGTGGAACTTTTTTTAATTATTAACTTTTAAAATTGAAGCTTCAAGCAATTTTTATTCAAAAACTCAATAATTTTCACGTATAAACTAGAAGATTTTTTAACTTTTCATTTGAACAATTTTATACTAACTTCTGTTGAACTGCACAATTTTAAGTTTTAATCTTTTATCAATTGAGCAGTTCAAAGATTTCTGGTTTAAAAATCTAAACCCACGCTATCATTTCCGATGCTCTGAATTGAAGAATGAATCAATGAATTTATGATTTAAAAAAAATATTATTATTTCAATCAATTTTAAGTTAAAAACATTTAAAATTGAACGATTAAAAAAACTGAAACCTTTTAATTTAGAAAATAAATTATTTTTATTTTAAGCGATTTCAAATTAATAATTGTTTAATTACAATTTAAATGTATACAGCCAAACTCAAGTATAAATTTAGGGATCTGAGATTCTAATGATCCAAGGCTTTATATTGCCAAAAGTTCAGTTTTAATTTGTTTAGATTTATTATTTCTTTTATCATTTTTAATTTGAAATAAACAGTAAAATATTGCTAAATTATAAAATTTGTTAATTTTTTTAAATACAACATTTCAATATGAATGGGTTAAAAATGGACTATTATAGAATGAAATAATATTTTAATATGATTCAAAATTAAATAAAAGCATTTAATTATGAATCGGTTTATTTGAATTATTTCTCAACTTTTAATATTCGAAACACAGTTTAATTTCAAAAATCAATAATTAATTTATATTTACAGTTAATGAACGTAAGACGTTTTCTATTTAAAAATGAAAATTTCAAGCACATTTAATTTCTAATTATTGAGATCTGCACGACTGAATTTTTAAATTTTCTAAATTGAAAATTTACGCTTAAAAATGAAGATCTAAAATAAAAAATTATCTAAGTAAAAGATTTCACAATTACGTATTGTAAACTAAATGGTTTCATAATTGAAAAAATTAACAATTAAACTTATTTAAAATTGGATTTGTATTATATGATATGAAATTTATGATATATCAAGTGAGTGTATCGATTTTTCTGAAAGAAATACTTTTGTAACATATATTGAATAAGTAAGCATGAGCATGAAAAATATATATCCATTTGATTTTTATTATTATTTTCCTAAACATTAGATGCCTCGAATTTTTTCAACTTTTTAAGATGTTGATTATATCAGATATAATTAAATTTTTCGGAAAATTTGAAATTTGCACCATTTTTGCAATGTCTTATTGAATAATTTTATTGACAAAATGCATTCTACCTGATATCTTTTATAGATAATTCTAATAACTGCCAACCAATTGAAGAAAAAAAATGTTAACTCTCATAAAATTCTCGACCAAACAATAAAAAGAAAATAAAGTAAAAAAAGTTGATTTTGCGATAGAAAAGAAAAAAAAGCGGCACCAAATAAAATTCCTGGGTTTTTTCCAATCTCCTATTCCGCTAGACACTCTGTGAATATTTAAAATAATAGTTTTTAATAGTACGACTCACCTTACGCAATTGACACAATCTCCGTGAGCATTATCAATAGCACGAATCAGTCGTCGAGTTAAGGGATCAAACATTAAAACGCTTTTCTTTTCACACGCAGCTAGCAAAAGCGATCTACAAGAAAATAAATATAATTTTGTGTTATTGATAATAATTAATTATTTCTGATTTAAAGTAGACAAAATTATGTCACTTGTTTCTAAAAAAAAATTTAATTCACCTAAAAAAAGATTAAAAACAATATGATGATAAATATTAACAAAGAAAAAGAATGATATGCAAAAAAGGAAACATATCACCAAATTTTGTAATTGTAAGTTTTCTAAATTTCCGAGTATGTCCAATGTTGTAAATAAATTACAATAATTAAAATACTTAACTGACATATATGTAAATTAATTCATATATTTCAGAAAGTGGAAAGTGTTTTGCAATTATTAGTATGTGGATAGTATCTGTCTTTAAGTACATAAATTACTGTATAAATTATTGCATACATTAAATTTTTGTTCGCGTATTCTAATGTTTTAATGTTATCTTACCTAAGTTTCCTCTTTCTAATTTTTTTAATGCTAATTGAAACCTGTTTTATCTGTGGAAATTTCTTTTTATAATATTATACGCATTGTATAATTATTTGTTTTATTTCTTCTTTATTAAACAATATTTCATATTACATGCATTCAATAAATTTAGATTCGAGGAGTTAACCATCCTTCGCGTGAATTATTTTGATCAGTTTGTAGACAACTTAAATATTCAAATTATGTGAATATTCCTTAAAATCCTGTAAGTTCTATGGATTCGATATTTTTTATATTTCGCGAAATCTTTTAAAGTCGCTTAAGATATTCAAAATATCAAAAAATCTTTAAAAGCCCTTTAAAATTAATTGAAATATTACGAAATCTTGTAAATCTTATAAAATTCCCTAATATCCTTAAAAATTAGTGAAAATACTTTGGCATCTCTTGTCATCCTTTAAAAATCCGTAATTAAAAAAAATGAACCTTTTAAACATTTTGTAAATCTATTAATTGTTTTTAAATTATGTGATTATTTCTGAAAATCCTATAAATTTCATGGATATTGTACATAATCACTTGTAATCTCTTTAAAACGATTAAGCTCCATGGAAATCCTTTAAAATCCCATAGAAATCACTTAAAATTCATGAAATTCCGGGAAATATTTCGAAATGCCTTGAAATCTTAATCGAAAGCCCTTTAAAAAAACATTAAATTCTTACAAAATCTTGCAAAATCCGTGGATATACATTCGAATGTTTTTAAATCTCATAAAATCCTTTTAAATCCCGTCAAATATTTGAAAATATTTTAAAATCTGTTAAATACCCTTACATTCCGGAAAAATTTCGGCACGTCTTTTCAAATCCTGTGAGTTTCGAAATATTACGAGTTATCCTGAAATCTTCTAAAATCCGTGGATATACTTATGAATGTTTTCAAATCTCCTGTTCACTTAAAATCTGTTCAAATCCTTTTTAATCTTTGCAAATCTTTTGAAAACCCGTAAAATCTTATAAAATCCCTTGAAATCTTCGAAATCTATTTAAACCGACAGACATCCTTCAAAATTCATGAAAATACTTCGGTATACCTTGATGTCCCGTGAATCCATTAAAGAATTTTAATCCTTAAACAAATTTTAATAAATAAAATATTTCCTAAAATCCTATACATTTCAAGGATTAAGTGCATAAATCCCTTGAAGTCCTTTAAAAACTGTGAAAATCCGTTGAAATCTTCTTTAAATTTCGCGAAATCTTTTAAAGTTCCATGCAATCTACAAAATCGCATTAAAACCCAATAATTATTCTCAAAATGGGTTAAAATTCTTGAAATTACGTAAGATATTTCGAAATATTATGAGATTCATTAATATCTTTAAGGTCTCGTTAAAATTCATTATAATCTAACGAAATCTTCTAAAATATTCTACATCTTCTACATAATATTTCGGAATCACTTTAAAATGATTGAGCTCCCTGGAAATACTTTGAAAAGTTTGGAAATCCCTAACTTGAAAATTCCTAAAATATTTCAAAATAATACGATACCTTAAAATTTTCGAAATCCGTTTAAAATTCACAGAATATTTTTAAATTTTGGTTTGAATTCTGTGAAATCATCATACTTTCCTTTAAATCTCTTAAAATCTGTTAAAATCCCTTAGATCTTTGCACATATTTGGAAATTCCGTGACATTTTTTTAATCTTATAAAATCCCTTGAAATCCCTTTAAATCTTTGAAATATCCTTATTCTATCCTTTAAAACGTATGAAAATACTTCGGTATCCCTTAAAATCCCGTGAATTTCTTTGAAAATTTTGAGAATCCCTTATTCATTTATCTCATACATGATCTCTTGGAATCCCTTTAAAATTATTGAGCTCCCAGAAAATCCCTTAAAATACATTAAAAACTCTGGAAATCCCTTACATTTTCTTAGATTTCCTGAATATCTTTTGAAATCCTCCAAATCCCATACAAATTCTCTGAAATATCTAAAACTTGGATAAAATCTTCAAAATTGCTAAATAAAAACCGCTTCAAATCTTTTTTAAATCTTGGTAATCCCATTAAAATCTTCTGAAGTTCTTTAAAAATTCGTGAAAACACTTCGCTATCTCTTAACACCCTTAAAATTCCGTCAATTCTATTGAACATTTTGTAAATCCATTACATTTTTCTTCAAATTCCCTTAAATCTTCGAAACCCCATTAAAATCCTCTAAAATTCTTAAAAGTACTTCATTATATTTTGAAATCCTTGGAACTCATTTGACATTTTTTTAAATCTCGGTTACTGTGAAAATAATGGATTTAAAATCTTGACAGAGTGAGATCAAAATATAGAATCTTACGTAAGCATGGGGTCTAAATTTCCAAAATTATCTTTATATAATTAATGAACGTTTCCTATGATTCAACAATTGATAAAATATCTACTGAAATCCATTGGTAAGAATTAAAAAAAAGTAAAAAGCCAGGAAAAACAAAACAAAATGTAAATAAAATGTTTTGTTATAATGCACAAAAATGGTGTGTGCTTTTAACCAATTAAGAATTTATTTCCACATGTATATCTTATAAATATAAAATGTAATACTTTTTTAGTACGATAAATTAAAATGGAAACTCGTTATAATTTTCTAGTACACTCACACAAATCATACAAAGACCTCGAAAAAAAATAGGATTGGTTTCATAAGTTCATTTGCATTTTGCTGCAGACCTTATCTAGGAAATTTTAAAATAAAAAAGATGAATATTGAACCAGTAATTGAATAATTAAATTATAAAAAATATATATAATAGTTTATATTTCAACAGCAAATTGTTAATTTTCAATCAAAAACAGTCCAGAAAATATTATCAACCAAATTGATAAATTTTCACGACAAAAAGGCAAATTGAAAATTAAATTTTCACCTAAAAACTATCACATTTTAACAAAATGTTTACATTTTCAATCAATAAAATTAATTTTTATTAAAGTGCTATAATGTTAAGCCGAAAAGATGAATTCACATCGAAAAACCTAATATATGAATTCTTAAATAAAAATAATCGACTTTCAGCTAAAAATAGATTAGTTGAATTTCCAGCTAAGAAAAGCAATTTTCAATTAAAAACAAAGGATGGATTTTCATTACATTTTCAACGAATAAAATAATTCTTTATCATAGGAGTTCAACTTTCAACCAATAATTTCATTTTCGGCAAAGTGTAATAAAATAGTGGAATTTTTATTCCCCGAAGATGTATTTCCAAAAAAGATTTTAATTATTAACTAAAAAAAATGGAATAATTTAATTACCAGTCGAAAAAATAATTTTCAAACAGACTAGTTTTAAAAAAAAAATCAACTTGGAACAAATTAGTTGAACTTTCAACCAATTAATTAATTTTTCAATGAAAAAAAAGATAAATTTTAACGATGAATGTTATAGTTGATATTTCAAAAGCAAAAGACATTTTAATGTTTAATCAAAAATAATTTAATTTAACCAAAAAAAAAAGAATAAAAAAAATGTAAAAGTGGATATTTCAACCAAAAAAGGGTAATTTTAAACAAACAACAGTTAAACTGGTTAAATTCAATTTAAAAAAATGGATTATCAACAACGAACAGTTACAATTGGTATTTCAACAAAATTTTTAATTTTTAATCGGAAAAAGACGAGAAAACAATGTCAACCAAATTCTTGAATTTTAAAGTTAGAAAGACGAATTTTTCGCCCAAAAATAATAACTTTCAACGAAAAAGTTCTTTTTTCACCAAATAATTACATTTTCAACTAAAAAATATCATTTTAGACCAAAATATTTATCTTTTCATATAATAAAATACATTGTTTACAAAGCAGTATAATTTTCGACCAAAAAAGATTAATACGAAACGAAAAATGTAATAGTTGAATTTTTAAATAAAAATAATCGGGTTTCACCTAAAAATGGAATAGGTGAATTTTCAGTTACGAAAATTAATTTTTGAACAAAAAAAGATAAATCTTCGTAAAATTTTCAACGAATAAAATGAAATTTTATCAAAGTAGTTCCACTTCTAACCAGTAGTTGGATTTCTGAAAGAGAGTTGACTTTTTAACAAAACAGTTGAATTTTCAACAAAATAATTTAATTTTTAATGAAATATCGGAATTTTTATTTCACAAAGAAGTATTTTCATCCAAATAATTGAATTTTCAACTAAATAAATGGAATTTTAAACAAAAAAGATAATATTCGATTTTAAAAAAAAATTAATTTTTCAATGAAAAACAATCGGGAAATAAATGTCAAGCAAATTCCTGAATTTTCAAGTTCAAAATGCAAATGTTGTGCCCAAAAATAATAACTTTCAACAAAAAATTTATTTTTTAACCAAATAATATTTTAATTTTCAACTAAAAACGATCAATTTATACAAAATGTTTATACTTTGAGCAAATAGAATAAATTTTGTACAAAGCAGTATAATCTTCAACCAAAAAGGATGAATACTTAACGAAGAATGAAATAGTCGAATTTTTAAATAGAAATGGTCCGTTCTCAGCCAAAAACGGAATAGGTGAATTTTCAGTTAAGAAAAGTAATTTTTGAACAAAATAAGATAAATTTTACTAACATTTTCAACGAATAAAATTAATTTTCATCAAAGTCGTTCAACTTCTAATCAATAGTTGAAGTTTTTAAAAAGATTAGACTCTTTAACGAAATATTTGAATTTTTAACAAAATAATTTAATTTATAATAAAATATTGGGATTTTTGTCCCACAAACAAGTATTTTCATACAAATAATTGAATTTTCAACTTAATAAATGGAATTTTAAAGAAAAAAGATAATAGTCGATATTTCAAAAAAAAAAAAAATTAAATGAAAAACAATCAAGAAATAAATGTCAACCAAATTCCTGAATTTTCAAGCTCAAAATGCAAATGTTTTGCTCAAAAATAATAACTTTCAACAAAAAAGTTATTTTTTAAGAAAATAATATTTTCATTTTCAACTAAAAACTGCCAATTTATAACAAAATGTTTATATTTTGAGCAAATAGAATAAATTTTTTACAAAGTAGTATAATCTTCAACCAAAAAGGATGAATATTTAACAAAGATTGTAACGGTCGAATTTTTAAATAGAAATTATCAGTTTTCAGCCAAAAACGGAATCGGTGAATTTTCAGTTAAAAAAAGTAATTTTTGAACAAAAAAAATATAAATCTACGTAACATTTTCGACGAATAATTAAAGTAAATTATTTTGTTGAAAATTCAACTATTTTGTTAAAAAGTCAACTTGTTTAAAAAAAATGCAACTATTGGTTTGAATGCTAAGCTACTGTAATGCAAATTTATTTCATTTGTTGAAAATGTCATGACAATTCATATTCTTTCATTTGAAAATTAATTTTCTTAAATCAAAATTCACCTATTCCATTTTTGGCTGAAAATCTATCATTTTTAATTAAACATTCAACTTCTAACCAATAGTTGAAGTTTTAAAAAAGAGTTGACTCTTTAAGAAAGTAGTTGAATTTTTAACAAAATAGTTGAATTTTAAATAAAATATTAGAATTTTTATCCCACGAAGAAGTATGTTCATCCAAATAATTGAATTTTTAACTGAATGTGATGAATGCTCAACAAAAAATATAATAATCGATATTTCAACAAAATTTTAATTTTTCAATCAAAAACAATCGGGAACAAAAATGTCAATCAAATTGTGGAGCTTTCAAGAGCATTTTCGACCCAAAGATAATATTTTTCAACAAAAAAGTTAATTATAAATTAAAAACTAACAATTTGTAACAAAATATTTATATTTTCAACCAATAAAATCAAGTTTTAACTAAGAAGTATATTTCTTCAACAATAAAAGGTGAATTTTTAAATAAAAATGACCGATTTGCGGCCAAAAATGGAATGGGTGAATTTTAAGTTTAGTTCTGATGATTTTCGGACAAAGTCGAGATTTTCTAAAACCACAATCAGATGGGATTAGAATGTAATGGAGGCCAAAAATTGCTAATCCCTTGAAATATTTTGAAACCTCGTTTCTTGATCTTGATAGAGTGAGATAAAAATATAGAATCTTACGTAATTTCCTGTAATCCTACAATTTGCAAAATGATCCTTACATACGTAATGTACGTTCCCTAAGAATGAACAATTGATGAAATACATGCTGAAATTCATTAGCAACAATAAAATGAAGTACAAAACAAAGAGAAACAGAACAAAATGGAAACACAAATTTTCAATCACAATACACAAAAATGTGTGTGCTTATAACCAATAAAAATTTATTTCCCTACGTATATCACATAAATAAGAAATGTAAAATATACTTTTAATACGGTAAAATAAAAAGGAAACTCGTTATAATTTTCTGGTACACTCACACAAATCATACAAAGACCTCGAAAAGGAATAAGATTGATTTCATACGTTAATTTGCATTTTTCTGTAGACCTTATCTAGTTATTCTAAGAATAAACCGTGGCATTTCCCAATAATTCATTTTAATTGCTTTCATTGATCGAATCAACGCCTTTTTTAAATCCTTAATGCCATTAGTGATTAGTTCAATGTTGCAAAATAGGACTTTTAGGTTAGGAACAAAAGACCATAAACGAAGATTGAAAATTAAAGAAATGATAATTTGAATTAAATAAAAAAGTATCTTACCCATCAGGAGAGTATTCCAAGTTGAAAACCCCGCCGTGAATCGCACTATAGAGATTTTCATTATGATCCCAAGAAGTAACAGACTGAATAGACGAATATAAAGTTTTGTGAAAACGATCATTGTGACCGAGCGGTTGGCTTATGCCAAGTTCTCGCTGTCTCAACCACATATTATTTATAGATAGTTTCGTTTTAATTTTTGGCATTTTGTCGTCCTCTTCTTGATCGAAAAATTAATTGCATGCAGATTACATGCAACCAATTTTGACAACTTTCCGTAACTTCACAGAAGCTATGCCCTAATCACAAATTGTTAGTCTCTTTCCTCAACAATAAAAAGCCGTCAAATTAATTTCTCTATATGCACCACAAATTAGAGATTAAACCTGCATATTACAAGATTTTTTTGATTTCATTCACATTGCAATCACTCGTGTTGCAGTTGCAGTTCAAGGTTTACAAGTAAAGGTTAGGTATAACTTTCGGAATGTGCTTCGACTTCTGTACAATCGTTTATTGTTATTAACACTGATTCTAATTTTAAATAAGACTCAAGATCTTAGAAGCTAATTATTTATTTGACAAGGAAAAATAATGTTCCCTGATAAGGATAAATACTTTTTTCAAAAACCGAATAGAATCCCTGTAACACAAATACGTATGCGCGCCATGTTTGACATTCCCGTCGATTCTGCGCTCAACCAACAATTTCTCGCATCAACCTTTGGTCATCAGGTCATCTTTTGGATCCGTAACCAATCATAACGCTCCTAAGTTTCCTACTGGTTATCGATGTTCGTTACTATGGTTACCGATCCTCATTTGGTTATTGAAAGACGTGACCGATGTCGTGTCAATTATTACGGCAATGTTTTCTGTTTATTTACGTTACATGTCGAAACTTATTTGAAATTCGTGTTAAAATCAGTAAAATTCAGAAACTTCATTTTTAATTGAAAAGCACCAATCAGCAAAGTGGATGCCACATTTCAAATAATTTCGTAAGTCAACGTGGAATGTCTCTTTCTCCAGCTTCAGTGATTCTAACCTCAAAAATAGTTTGACGTTTCCCGCAAAATTATAAACTTTATTTGGGGTTATTATTCAGGAATAGTTAATTATTTGGTTCTGAAAATATTCGCAAAACGTTTTACACAAAATATTATGTCCGTTATTTTTCTTGTAGAAAATATATTCTGCACAAAATATTAAAATCCGCAAATCAAATATTTTCTACACAAGTAGATGCTATATAATTATTCATTTTATTTCAATATTGTTCCTGCCCTATTTTTTGGAAAATTTAATTATTATGGTGAAAATTGAACTATTTTATTAAAAGGTCAACTTCTTTCATCAAATTCTGAGCGTTTACAGGAACAAAAGTGCTGGAATTTTTCTTGATTTATACTTTAAATGATATATTATTAAAACAAAAATATAATCAATATTTTAAATTGCAATTGAAACAATATTTATAGATAAAATTGGTTAAACTACTTTGATAAAAATTCATTTTATTCGTTTAAGATCTAACAAAAACTCTTTTATTTTCGTCGAAAGTTACTTTTCTTAACCGGAAATTCCACTATTCCATTTTGGACTGAAAATCGATAACTTTTTGTTTAAAAATTGAGTTCTAATTGTACTATTTTACTAAAAAAAATCTTTAGGTGGAAAATTCAACTTTTTGAAGAAGATTCATCTGTTTGGCTTAAAAATTTAACTTTTTCGCAAAGAATTCGCCTTTTTGGCTTGAAAATTCCAAGTGTTAAAATATTAACTATTACATTTTTTTGATTGAGAACTTATATTTTTGGTTGTATTTAGCAGTTATTGATTTAAAATTACTCTTTTCTATTAAAACATAAATTATTATATTTTTTGTCTAAAATTCAGTTTTTTTATTTACAGTTCCAAACTTTTTTGTTTTAAATATCATTTGTATTATTAATCGTTGATAATTCGTCGTTTTTTTATATATAAAATTCATATAATTGATTGCAAGCTAAGCTGATTTGTTTAAAATGTATTGTTAGTTAAATATTCGTCAATTTAACCAAAAATTGATCTCTTTAGTTCAAAATTTATCGTTTTTTTTTAAATTCGTTTGTTTTAAAATTAATTTTTTTACTAAAAATTTGATGATTTCGTTTTTGATTGAAAATTGAATTATTTTATTAAAAATTCAACTATTTATTTAAAAAGTCAACTTTTTTGTCGAAAATTCATCTAATATATTTTTAGCTGAAAATCGATCCTTTTTGTTTAAAAATTCTACTATAACATTTTTCGATTAAAGTTCATCTTTTGTGTTTGAGAAATATACTATTTTGTTAAAAATTGATAGTTTTTAGTTGAAAATATAATTATTTGGTTAAAAATTCATCTTATTTAGTTGAAAATTTAACTAATTGATTAAAAATACATATTTGTGGGATCAAAACGCCAGTCCTTTATTAATAATTGAATTATTTTTTTGAAAATTAATCTATTTTGTCAAAAAGTTAACTTTCTTTGCCGAGAATGCAACTGTTGGTTGAAAGTTCAACTTTTTTGATAAAAATTCATTTAATTTGTTTAAAATTTAACGAAAACTCTTTTTTTGTTGTTCTTTAAAAATTACTTTTCTTAACTTAAAATTCACCTTTTCCGATATTGGCTGAAATCGATAATTTGTTAAAAAAAAATTTAACTGCTACATTTATCGTTGAGAATTCTTCCTTTTGTGATACAAATTATACTACTTTGTTAAAAATTGATTTTATTGATTGAAAATATAAATACTTTGTAAAAAAAATTGTTCGTTTTTATTGAATTATTTGGTAGAAAATCAGCTTTTTTTTGCTTAAAGCAAAATTTGTAATTAGGTTGACTTTTTTCTTGACTGATTTCGATTGAAAACTAAAATTTTTTTGTTCAAATATCAAATATTACCTTTTCCAGTGACAATTAATTTTTTTTAGTAGAAAATACAATTATATTTCTTTTTAGGATATAAATTCGACTATTTTATTAAAATTTATTGTATAATATTTACTAAAATTTGTTGAAAATTCAACCATTTTGTTAAAAAGTTAACTTGTTTTTAAAAAAATTGCAACTATTGGTTGAAATCTGAGCTACTTCAATACAAATTTATTTCATTTGTTGAAAAAATATAAAAAAATTAATATTTTTTTGTTTGAAAATTACTTATCCCAACTAAAAATTTACCTATTCCATTTTCAGCTGAAAATCGATAATTTTAAATAAAAGATTCAACAATTACATTTTTCGATGTAAGTTCATCTTATGAGGTATATTTGCAGTTGAGAAAAGTCATTTTCAAACTTAAAATTATGAATTTTCGTTACAGTTTCAACGAATAAAATAAATTTTTATCAAAGTAGTTTAACTTTGAAGCAATCGTTAAATTTTGAACATAATTATTTAATTTTTAATCATTTATTTGACTTTTTATGTCACAAGGTGCATTTACAAACAAATAGTTAAATTTTCAAACAAAATGATTAAATTTACAGCCAAAGAGATCAAATTTTCGTTCAAATTGACGAATATTCAACTAAAAATTAATTATAAACAAATGAGCTCAAATTTTTAAGCAAAAAAGGCGAATTCTCTGTAAAACAGTAGAATTTTTAAGCCAAAAAGATCAATCTTCTATAAAATAGTTGAATTTTCGAACCAAAGATAATTTTTAATGGCTCAAATCATTGAAAAAATTTTTCAAACGGAAAATTTTATCAACAAATAATTATATTTAATAATAATTTATTTATTTTAAAAAATTCAACTTTCATAAATTGAATTTTCTCCTTTCAACGAAACCATTAGCAATACTATTTAAAATTCTTTAAATTTGAAAAAAATCGAAAATGTTAGATTCAAATTTAATTTTCAGTTTTAAATGTTTGCAATATTGAAACTAAATGTTTAAGTTCATAATCCTGCAAATAAAAATTATTAAATTTTGATGACGTTTGTATCAAACGAGGCTGGAAGGAAATTATTTTAAATTCTCTGAAAAAATAAAATATGCAGTCAAATTTAGTACTCTTTTCTTTTTAAATTCAATGTCAAATCATTGTAAATATAATTTCATTTATCTCAAATGTTATACAATATTTACAGCTCCTTAGAGTATATTATTAACAGACATATTAAAATAAAAACATTTCTAATTGTAATTATTGTATTAAAAAAGTAATACATATTTCTCTTGATAAAAAACCTTATAAGTACTCCTAAATAATATAATAATTATATATCATCAATAACGCCATTGGGCACATCAGCATTAAATTTAAAGCCAGTTCCCTTGAAACTTTTCTCAGTCCATTCATTAAATCGGCGTTCCAAATCTTTGGACATGTAATTTTTCCAGTCTCCTATTTGTCCCTTTCTAATGAATCTAATATTTGGATCATCTTTGTTCCCATTTTTCTGAGGAAGAATTTGTTCTAAATTTACAGCAGGGTTTGATGTCATCTTCGAAAATTTCAAATGATCTTTGAGTTGTTCAATCTGCTCTTCCGTTATTTTCTTGTTGAGAAACTTAGCTGTCTTCTTAATCATTTCAGTTTGGTTCTGTACAAAATAATTTTTATGAAACAATTTATCTTAATATTTAACTCAAATTTTGAGGTTTTAGTTTCTTACTGTTTTCATGTCCTCGTATGTCAGGAAAAGTACATTTTCGTCATTTCTGTGTTCCCAAAATTTAAGTATGTGGTTCCAAAATGCTCCCATTGGTGCTGACAACCCAAACATTATCAGTATCTTATAATTAATCAGGGTGTCTGATAATCGGAAAATAACCGGGAATTTTAATAAAATCGAGAATGAAAATTTCAGTCGGGAAACGCATTTAAAGTTTTGGAAAATGTGATATTTTTAATAAATCGTGATAATAAGACACATAAATTTGAATGTATCTCCTATGCTTTTTTTAAAAATGTTTTAGTCACGGTCAAGTTTGCGTATTTTCTAAACCATCCATTTTGGAAACAAACATTTCCAAATAAATCATTTTATTTCGTAATAACATTTATTTCTAAAGGTTTCTAATCATTATTGCTAAATAAAAAATTTGTATTGTAAACTAAATTTTAAAGAACGGGAGAAAATTGTGTTAATAAAATTTCCCTATAATATAGTATTATTTGTAAACTTTTTCGCACTTTTCAAGAGACAAGAAAAAGATTTCTGGAATAATTCAAAATGATTCCGATTTTAAATTAAAATCTGGAAAATTTGAAGACATTTTTATTATTTTTGCAGGATTTAGAAAAATTGAAGGAAAACTTAATTATTTAAGAAGACATTTCGAAGTTTTCGAAATTTTGAAAAGATTCGAAAATAATTAAAATCTTGAGAAGTTTTCTCAACATTTCAAACAAAATGTAGATTTTTTTTAAATTCGAAAAAAGAAGCTTTTCAAGAATTTTGAAAGGTTTTAAGAGAACTAAACAATTCTTAAGATTCCTAGTAAAATATCAAATAATTTTTTTTTAAATTAAATTTAAAAAAAAATGAAGAATATTTCAAAACGTTTCAAATGATTTCCTAAAGTTTCGAAAAGGAATGTAGAAGGTTTTAAGGAAAAATGTTAAAGTTTGCCTTTCAAAAAGTCTAAAACAAAATGTAAATTTTTTAAAAGTTCGAACTAAAAGTTTAGAATTTTCGAAGGTTTTAAGAGGATAACATATTTTTCTTTACATTTCTGACAAAATTTAGAATTGCTTTTTATTTTGAAAAATATTTTTAAGATAATATTTCAAAACATTTTAAAAGATTCCCAATATTGTCCAAAAATAACCCAGCAGATTTTGTGGCTTTTTTAATTTCTAGAAAATTTGGGATCATTTTAAAAGATAACTGGGAGGCTTAGAAGTTATGAAAAGATTATAAAGTAATTTAAAATGTTAAAACTCTTGAAAAAATTTTAAAAAGTGAAAACAAAATATTACAACATTCAAAACATTTCAAATGACATCCTAAATTTTCGAAAAAGTATATAAAGGTTCTAAAGAAAAATTTTGCAAGATTGCAAAAATTCAGAAAAAAGTCGTGCAATTTTTAAAGATATTTATAAGTTTTGAATAGATTTAAAAATAATTTTAAACTTGTAAAAATTTTTTAAAAATTTGAAAAAAGTTTAGCTTTTTAAAGATTCGAACAAAAAATGAGGAATATTTTTGTATTTTTTTTTGTATTAATGATGAATGATTGATTAATTATTGAAGGCTTATTACAAAAACTAATTATAAAAGTTATTTATTTTAACACTGGGTGAGTTTTATAATAACTATGATATAAACGCATGTAATTATAATGAAACTGTCATAAAAAAAGATTTAAAATCTTCTACTTTAAAAATGTTTATTTTAGATTTTTATTTTTAATTTAAAGAATGTTAAAATTCAGTCTTAAACGATTAAATAATTAAAAGCGTTTGAAGTTTAAAATTTTTTATAAAAAACGTTTTTATTTTATTTACTATGAATATAAATAAATTATGTGTAAAGGGGGAAAATAATTGATTGGTCAAAATGATTTTAAACCCGTTCAAAATTAAAAATTTGCAGATTTTAACGTTAAATATTAAACCGTTTCAATTCGAAATTTCCAGTCATTAAAAAATGCAAACCTCCGATTCAAACAATATAAACTATTTTAAACTTAAAAATCTCTTCATAATAATGTATTTGTAATTAAAAGCTTTCACTAAATTTAAAATATTGTTACAATCTAAAATATTCCATTTTTAATCCATTCAATTTCAAGTTTTTTATTTAAGAAAAATAATTATTATATAATGTTGAGCAATAATTGACTGTTTAGTTATGACAAATGAATTGAAACCAATTATTTAAAATTAAATAATCTGAAACTGAATTGTTTGACATAGAAAGCCTTAAATCGTTAAAATTTAGAGGAGGTTTTAAACTTTGAACGTTGCAATTTTGATTATTATTTTTTTTAATGTTTAATTTGTAAGTGAAATTGTTAAATTTTTATGTTTAAATACAAATTGAAAACTTATTGTTTGTAGAAAAAAATTGAATAATTTTAACAGGTACTTAGAAGTTTTGAAAAGATCCAAAATTAATTAAAAAATTTAAACGATTTCAAATAATTTAAACCAAGTGTATACCGAGTGCAAATAGTTACGACCTAATTTAAAACAAAATGTAGATTTTTGCATATTTAAAAAAAAAAAGTGTAAAAACTTTATAAGAATAGAAAAAAGCTTCAAAAGAATAAAAAACATTTTCGCAGGATTTCTAGGAAATTTGAAAATAATTTATCATTTTGGAATATCATCTTAAAACAACATTCAAAAAGATTTTAAAAGATTTCCAAAATTGTAAAAAAAAGAATCTGGAAGATTTCAAGAATTTTTTTCAATTTGCAGAGGTTTCTAAAAATTGTAGGAAAAATTCTATTCATTTCAAAAGATATTTATAAATTCTAAAAACATTTCAAAAATAATTTAATAGTTGAATAAACCAATTTAATTTTTCAATTTTTAACGTTTTTTGCTTAAAATGGTTTGAAATAATTTAATTTTAAAATTTTAAGGTTCATTGATTCTTTAATTTAGAACATTGAAAATGATAACGTGGATTTATATTTTTAGAATTGAATCTGAATCTTTGAACTCATTAATTATTAAAAGTTCAAAATTCTTTCAGTTGATCTAAATTTCATTTCAAATTGTTCAATTGAAACATTTTTGAATTAAAAAACTTTTAAACTTTAATTTCAAAAGTTTAAAATTCAAGAGGGCCATTCGAAGTGCTTTAATTTGTTAGTTTATTCTTTATTGCTGCAAATAAAAAAAATGTTAAGTTTTTGAGTTCGAATTTTTTAAATTTATTGACCGTGAAAAATGTTTGCAAATCGGGAAATGACCCGGATTTTTTTTCTTTGATTAAAATGTCCACCCTACTCGATAAAATATTTTGGTTTTAAACTATAATAAGAGATCACAATATATAAAATTACTTGTTGGAAAACCTTGTGTTTAATGGGTTTTATTCGTGTTTCTAGCAGGAGATTATACATTTTCAACCGGAAAAAATGGAATATAATCGGAAATTTTGTGGTCGAAAATTAGTAGAGCCCCTGTTAATATTTACAATATTAAAAGATTTAATTAATGAAAAATTGCATTACCACTGTCTTCCAAAAAGAGATCAGCAAACTCTTCAAAGCTGCTTTCGATCCCATGAAAAGTTCTGCAGTAATGGTAGAAACTTACACAAGTATCTTTAGGATTCCTTGTTACGTAGATAATCTGAAATATTTCAAATGCAGAATTTATTATTAAAATTATGCAGCATTTACAGCCATTCGCATATTTTTGTTTTTCCCCTCTTTTTCAAAAAGATACCCTTTTCCCACCTTTTTCGAGAAATTTTCCCTATTTTAAAGATATTTTTTCTCTAGTTTTTCATACTTATATCCTTCCTTAACGCTTACATGAAAAATACTTCTTTGAAAAAATGTATTTAGCCGAATGTGCCCAGCCATATCCCGATTTTTGGATTTTCTAAAACGTTGAAGAGAAAAAAATTCTCATAGTGAGAAAGTTATTCTATATGTTTTCAGGTTAAAAAAAAATATTAGGGGATCGCTGATGTTTTTTATGGTCGATATGCGACTTTCATGTGATAATACAATAATTTTTATTATTTTTAAAGTTGATGCTTCTTCATAAAAACTGAGGATATTACTTTTTCACAAAAATTGGAAATTGTCAGCGTGAGAAAAAAAACATTTATGGGGCCTTAACATCCATAGAGGATTAATTTTCCGATAAACTTTAGTTTAAAGGATTAAACTTTATTCCTAATTTTTTTAAACGTAAAGCTCCTCGAATATATTTGTCATTTAATTAATAATAATTTAATGTGCCACAAGCCTTAGGTACAGAAAATTATTAGTAAATAAGAGTTAAACATTTATTATGAGTTTCTTATTTTTAAAAAATGTTATGGCTAAATTTGACACCCAAAACTGAAATTTATGACCAAACTAATTCTTCAACAGCTGTTTTCTGTAAGTCAGGGAATTTAAAACTGGTCAGGTTAAGTCAGGGACTTTTCGATTAACTGAAGTTGAGGTTAACTTTATTATTTTGTTAAAAATTCCTCTATTTTTGTAGAAATTGCATCTGTTTTTGGTTAAAAATCACAAGTTTTTCTTTGAAAATTAACCTTTTTTTGTTTGATGATTTAACTATTTTGTTGAAAATCTCCTTTTTTGGTTGAATTCAACTGTTTCTAGATTTAAATAAAAATATTCTTTGGTTGAAAATTATAACAATTAGTTAACAGCGGGCTACTTTGTTTAAAAGTTATTTTTTTGGTTGATGATTCATCATTTTATTTGAGAAAACCTTTTTTTAATTAAAATTAACTATTTGATTGAAAATAATTTAAAAAAAAAATTAATTTCTTTAAATGAAATTTTAATTTTTACATATTTTGTTTAAAATTTATCTTCGTCAGATGAAAAGTCAACTACATATTTGATTTACAGTGTCTACATTTAGTTGAAAATTCGTCTTTTGTGATTAACTATTAAACATTTTGGTGACTAATTCAACTTTTTGGTTGAAGATTCATTTCTTTAATAGAAGATTTAACTATTGGGTTTAAAATTCCTTTAAAATTTTTAATATTTGGATGAACATTCATGTATTGTCCTAATAATTAATCTTTTTTTTTTTTTTTTTTTGGTAAAAAATTAATCTTCTTGGTTGGAAATTTCTCCTTTTGGTTGAAAATTATCTCTTTCATTGCACCTATTTTTTTATATAATTGCTGATTAATTTTTTTTGCCTGATAATTTCACTGTTCCCTTCTCTGTGAAAAATTGATCTTTTTTATTAGAAATGTCATCTTCTTGGTTGAAAATTAAACTGTTCGGCTGGAAATTTAACTATTTTGTTGAAACTTCATTTATTTTGTTTAAAATTGGTCTTTTTTATGAAAAATTAAATAATTGGGTTAAAAATTAATTTTCTTGTTGAAGATGCATTATTTTAGTTAAAAATACATTTTTTTGATGAAAATTTTAATTCTTTTGTTGCAAAATTTTTTTGTTGAAAATAAAACTTCTTTACTGAAAATGTAACTATTGCATGCTTGGAATAAGATTGATCTTCTTTGCTTAAAAATTCAGCTATTTGGTTTAAAATTTCTGTATTTTGTTGAAACTTTGTGTTTTCTGGTATAATATTAAAATTTCTGTTGACTAATTTACGTTTTTGGTTGGAAATTCATTTCTTTGGTTAAAAAATTAACTAAGGTTGAAAATTTCAAAATTTGGTTGTAAATTCATGTATTTTGTTAAAAGATATCTTTTTTGGCGGATAATTATCTTTTTGGTTGAAAATCCGACTGTTTGATTGAACATTAGTTTTTACATTATTTAAAATTAATTTATTAAACTAAATATTCAACTATTCCCTTTTTCGTTGAAAACTTATCTTTTTTTAATAGAAATTTAATCTTATTGGTTAAAAATGTATTTGTCTGGTTGAAAATTTAATTATTTTGTTAAGAATTTGTCTTTTTTAGGCTGAAAATTTAATGTGTTAAAAATTCATTTTTGTATTGAATCATTATTTTAATTAAAAATTAACTTATTTGCTTAAAAATTTCACTATTTTGTTGAAATTTCGATTTTTTACAAATATTTTAAAAATATAAATATTCTATGTTTGGTTTAACATTTATCTTCTTTACTTGAAAATTCAGCTATTTGGTTTAGAATTTCTGTGTTTTCTTGAAACTTTGTATTAATTTTTTTACTGAAAATTGAACTATTCCCTTTTATGTGGAAAATTTATGTTTTGTTAATACTAATTTAATCTTCTTGGTTGCAAATTCGTTTGGTTTAAAATGAAACTATTGGGTTAAAAATTCATTTTTTTAAATTGAAGAGTCATTATTTTAGTTAAAAATTTATATCTTTACTCGAAAGTTCATCTTCTTGGTTGAAAATTTCTGTATTTTGTTAAACCTTTAGATTTTTATGGCAGAATATTAATCTTCTTGCAGACTAATTATTCTTTTTGTAGAAAAATAATCTTCTTGGTTGGAAATTTCTCTTTTTGGTAGAAAATGCATTTCTTTGGTTAAAAATTAGTTTTTATTAATTTAAAAATAAATTTTTTAAACATAAAATTTAAATTTTCCATTTTTTGTTAAAAATTTATCTTTTTGGTTTAAAAATTAGTCGGCTTAGGTTGAGGATTCAAATAATTTTTTGAAAATTCGTATCTGTGGTAGAAATATCAGCTTTTATACTTTGTTTGAGAATTAATTTTACAATCGAAGATTTATCACTTTGTTCAAAAATTAAACCATTTTGTTTGAAATCACTTTCTTGTGGGTTGAAAATTAATTGTTTAAACTAAAAACGTAATTCTTCTATTTTGGGTTCAAAATTTTGTCTTTTTCAATTTTACATTCAACTATTTGCTTGAAAATTGAATGGTATTTAATTAAGATTTGATGTTTTGATTTTAAATTTTTTAATAAAAAAATTAAAATCCTATAAATAAGGATTATTAACTCATAAAAGTGGCACGTTGTCCCTAAAAATCAGTTTAGCAACCTCTATTTATTTGTTAAAATATCTTTTTAAAGAATACCGTTAAAGTCACATAAAGTAGTAAAAACATTCCGGTTTGTTCCCTTACTTCGTTACCTATTTTTGAGAAAAAATTCCCCTTTTCTCCTATTTCGAGAAAATATTGCGCTGCTGGAAATTAGTCATAAATCATTTTTTTTATATACCTTTGGTTTCTTTTCATGGATTTGTGTCGGCAGTAATTCCCATGGAAGATGTGTTTTAATGTAACGTGGACCTTGCATCCCTTCTACATATTCTACTGAATTACCAAGTTTCGAAAACCAATCAACATAATCTCCTGTTACGATTAATGCTGAAGATCTGAAATAATTTTTATTGCATTTAAAAAACTAATAATTAATCAGATTTAAGATGTTTATCTTTTAACTTACTCCAGTAAAGGGTTCCGTAAAAATATAAGGGTCTCCGCAGTTTTAAAATCGCAATCTTTTCCGATGCACCAAACCATTTCTTGAACCCAATGACTTCCTGCAAGAAATTAATTTAAATATTTTAATCACTTTTTTTATGTTACAATAATACGATCAATATTCGTAAAAATATTGTGAACAACCTACGTGTAAAAAGTTATTGGATCATAAAATAAAAATATTAATTAAAATCTTTCTTCCTTTCACAGAATGAAGAGCTATGAATTAAACAATTTCAAATTAAAGAGTTCAAAATTTTATGCTAAACTTAGTTTCAATTTCAATCACAGAAAAACTTCCAAAATTGAAATTCAAGTGTAGAAAAAATGTTGCCATTTTCATTTAGAAAATGAAAAATTGAATTATTTTTTATTAAAGCTTTATAATTTTAAAATTTAAAATGAATAGCGTTTAAAATAGAACAATTTTTAATTTTAAGAAACCGTATTCAAAGTTTGAATTTTTTCAAATTTCAAGCCACAACCGTAAGACATTTCTAAGTGGAAAACGTTTAAAATCTATTCATTTTAAATTCAGTTACTGTCTTCACACTCTTTCCCCTATTCTCTCATGCTAGACAATTAATATTTTTTTATTAAAAAGTCAACTTTGTTAGTTAAAAATTAAGTTTATTGTTGAAAGTTTAACTGTCTTCTAAAAAATTCTTCTTTTTGATATTAAAATTCAACTATTTGCTTAAAATTTTTTTTTTTTGAAAATTCAACTATTTGCTTAGAAAAATAACTTTTTTCGAAAAAAATCGTTTCTTTGGCTTAAAAATTCAAGTCTCTTGTTGAAAATTCAATTGTTTTTGGCTGAAGCTTAATCTGTTTTATTTGCAAATTCGACCATTTGGTTGAAACTTCAAATATTTTGTTTCAAAATCATTTTTTCTGGTACAAAATTCAACCGTTTTGTTGAAAATTGAACTGTATTTTTTTTTAATCCGTCTTTAAGTTGAAAAATCAACTATTTGGTTAACAATTAAACTATATTGTTGGAATTTCCTCTATTTTTATTTAAAGTTTAACTATTTTATTTGAAATTAATTTTTTGTTTTTATCATTTTAAAAAATATTTAGAGGGTTCAGAAGTTTTGAAAATATTTTTTAAAATTCTATACAAAATATGTATCTTTGAAGATTCCGCAACAAAATTTAAAAACATTATCAGAAATTTAAAAGGTTTCAAGAGAGTAAACAAGTTTTTTAAAGATTTTTGAGCAAATTTTGAATAGTTTGTTATTTCAAAAAAAATAATTCTAAGATAAAATAAAAAAATATTTCAAAACATTAAAATTCAACTATTTGGTTACAAATTCAACTGTTTTTGTCTGAAGTTTGGCTTAAAATTTAACTGTCTTCTAGAAAAATCGTCGTTTTGCTTAAAAAGATAACTGTATGGTTAAAAATTTTAATATTTTCTTGAAGATACTTCTCTTCTGATCGAAAGTTCAACTATTCGGTCGAAAATTCAACTTTAGTTAATAATTCAACGGTATTAACAAAAAATTATTTGTAAATACAACTGCCAATTTGTACAATATTATTATTTAATATTCTTTTCATTGAATTATTTGGTTGAACATTAATCTTCCGTGTTTAAGCTTTAGAGGGCCGGCAATTCAAAAAATCATGTTTTTTCGCCATTTTCGAAAAATTCTACATTGAGCAAAAATGTGTTTTCAATTTCTAATTTTTTATTATTATTCACTAACAAAAACTGTACATCAAAATATATTTGTCATTGAATACATCGTGTCGTATAATGAAAGTAATATCTACTTGCTTGTGCTTACATATCAAATTGTTTTTGTTTAAAAAGATGGAGACGACGCGAATAGCAGCTACCTAATAAAAACAATATTTGCTTAAGTTACAAGTATTTAAATGTGATAAAGGATGACGTGATTCGTAAACTATCAAAAAGAGTTGTGGATCTTTTAAATATTATTTAAGTAAAAACAGAAATTTAATTTTCCTGTCTTACATCTGATAGAATTTTGAGTTAAGGAGAATTTTATTTAAAAAAACACTAGCTGTTTTCTGTTCTTAATTTTTACTTTAGGGTTTTAAATATAAGTCTTAGCACATTTTTAACGTTTTATATTCTAAATTTTTATTCAAATATAAAGAAAACCGGTTAAAATATTATTTTTTCAAAATTTTAATTTCCACGAATGTACTGCGAAGTTATGTGTATTTAAATGTTGTGCTTTGTTAA
>NC_046658.1:90574643-90579132 GCF_010883055.1 Belonocnema kinseyi | reverse complement strand
CTAATCGATTTGAGCAAAAACCTACAATTATTATATTAAAGTACAAAAAGGTGAATACCTGCATCCTATCTGAATAAGTTAACGAGATATTTGGAAGTTTTGAAAGGATACAAAAATAATTTTACTTAAAACAAAATGTAGATTTCTGAACATTTGAACAAAAAATTAAGAAGCTTTTTGAGAATTTTAAAATGTTTCAAAAATATATAAAAAATTGTTTTAATATTTTTCGAAAAATTAGTCCTGGTTTTTTTATTTCACAACATTTATTTTAAGAGAATAATTTCAAAACATTCCAAAAGAATTTTAAGATCATCAAATAAGAATCTAGAATATTTGAAGGCAATTTTTTCAACATTTTAGGAAAAATTTGAATCATTGTTCTTTTTTTGAAATTAATTTTCATAGAATACATAAGAATATTATAAATTATTACATAAGATTTTTAGAATTGTCAGAATTACATCCGGAAGATTTAAACATGTTTTAGAAATAATTAACGTCAGTTTTAAAAATATTTAGGAATTTTAGAATTTTGATCAGATTAAAAATATTTTTAAACTTTGGAAGATTTACGAGCATTTATGAAATATTTTTCACATACGTAAAAAATATTAAATATCTTTTAAACTTCTCGAATGTTTCCTAAATTTTCGTAAAATTCTCTGAAATAAAAAATAATGCCTTAGAAATTCTCTAGATACTATTGCGACAAATCTGAAATTTTAAAAAATATTTTGGAAATTTTTCGAGAAAACTGTAGGAAAATTATATTTATATAAATTTAAAACAACTAAACAAAATGGATTTAAAAATAAATAGTTCAAAATTTTTACTTTTTCCTTTAAATTATAATTTGCCTAAAAAAAGTTTTTTTATTCTGGACTGAAAATTATTTGTTGGTTAAAAAGACAAAAATTATTTTGAAAATTTATGTCTTGGTAAAAAATTTCATCTTTTTTTAAATTAAAATTTCAAATTTTTTGTTTAAAATCAAAATCTTTTTTTACTGAGGATTTAACTATTTTTTCGATTTTTTTACAACTTCGACTGTGTTTGATTTAAAATTTAAATCTTTTTCGATTGAAATATCAAATATCACATTTTTTTTAGAATTCGTCTGTTTTTGTTGAAAATAAGTTAAGTTGAAAATTAAAGTTAAGCTTCTTTGTTAAAAAGTCCTTTTTTATGAAAGGTTAATAATTTTAGTCGAAAGTGTGTCTTTTATGGTAGAAAATTAATTTTCTTGAAAAAAAACTCATGTATTTGGTTGAAAATATACTTTTTTTGTAGAAAATTCTTACTTTCAGGTTTAAAAATTTATTTCTTGTAGAAAATACATCTCTTTTAGATGATTGAGGATTTATCCATTTTGTTGAAAACTTGTCTTTTTTGGATGAATTCAACTGTTTTTTATTCAAAATAAAAATCTTTTTGGATTGAAATAACAACTATTATATTTTTCGTTGAGAATTCATATTTTATGTTTGAAAATTCAACTATGTGGTTGAAGATGAACTATTTGTTGAAATTGTTATGTTACATATCTAACATTTTCAAAAATGTTTTTGAATTTTTTCAAGATTCTTAGGATAAATCGAGAAACTGCGATGAATGAAATTGAACTATTTCAAATTCAAAAGTTTTAAATGTTGAGTTAAAAGCGCTTAAAATTAAATAGTCTTAAATCAAAACCTGCACAATGTTATGGTTACCAAAAATTATTCAAACTTTAGTAACTTGACATTTTTATATTTTGGACTGAAAGCTATATAAAATTGAATATTTTTCGATTGAAGTGTTAAAAACTGAAAAGTTAAAATTCAAGAATTTTTATTTCAATTCACAATTTTACCTGTTCTTGGGTATGAAACAATCCAGACATCATCCTCACGAATTTCCAAATCTCGAATTCTACTAGCAATAAAAACGTATTGTGGTGGTAGCAAACATTCCCCTGGTTGCACTTTCAAAAAGCTCGATTTCACTTTAAAAATTCTATCCAATCTTTTTCCCACAGATCCATCCACAGTTGTAAAAGAAAGCGACATTTTTTTAAAATATTCACGATCCGCTTTATAATGTTTTTCTTTTTTCCCTCACTTTCCACTTGAAAAACGTGGAATATGATTTCCAAATGCAAACGAGATTAATAAAATTAGTTCACGGGCGTAGTTTATGCCAAAATGAAGACAGAGTTCCTTATTCAACTGCAGTTAATGCAGGAATGAACACTTATTTCCTCTTCGTATGTCCTTTCACTTACTCATACGTGTGTTTTTTATTGTCGAATTTCATTTGAAACAACTTTCTTGCTTTCTTTTGCATTGCAAACTTCTATGTTTCTCTTTGCAGAACTGGTTTTTAAGTACTTAAGGTGTAGCGACTATCAAACTTTGGAATACTTTGATTTATTCCGCCTCTAAATAAAGTCAGGGACATTTTTATTTATTGTATAGTGTTGTATCTTCAATTACATATGAGACTTCTTATTTATTCTTGATATTGAAATAATTACCGTTGAAAACGAACTTGGTTGATTTTACAGTTTATGTTAAGAATATAAAGATTAAACAGGCTTAATTAAACAAACAAAAATCTGCCCGCTACGCACATTCTTGCGCAAACATTTGAAAATTAAGACTCAAATCATCCACCACTTTAATTTTGTGATTGTGAATTCTCTTTCGTTAAAAGGGCTTAGCTCGAGAGTTTGAGCGCACCTACGGCACGCGACTGAGGGCAATCGCACTCAACTGTAATTTTATGATTTTGAACTCTCTTTTGTTAAAGCTCTTTTGGCTTTAACGAACACATTCTCATCACGTATCTCATGCTTCGCACTCGATCTTGTCCAACCTGTCAACTTTTCTACATTATACACAACACTTTTATATCAATTATAATACATTTTTTATTTAACTCTGCCAAGCATTACTTATTAAAAAATTGCAAAATAAAAAGCAAATTGTAATTATAATGATTATTTTTCTATTTGTTTCTTAATTTGCTTTAAATTGTATTCTAAGCTGCTCTGAAACATGTATCATTTCAATAAATGTACATCATTACCATTCATAATATGCATAAATTCTAAATCATACTAATTCTTATTTCCTTGTTATTATAATTTTTTTATGTTTAATGTTGTTTTTTAAGATTAAATAAAAACTACTGCGCATCTGCATAGGGTCTAATACAGAAACCTATATAGGGTCCTATATAGGAGCCTATGTCCTCTTTTGTCTTTTCTGTGCTTTTTCCAAAAAGTTAATTTTTTTATTTGTAATCTTATGTTTTACGATTAAAAGAAAATGTACTCGTCCTATCGAAAAATAATTAATAATAAGTTTATCGATCTTTTTAGGCAAACAGCTTTTGTCTGGTATTTTAAGTTCAAACCTTGTGTCGTTTTTTCAAACAAATTTAATATTTTTATTTAGAATTTTATTTTTTACGACTAAAGCAAAAACTAACTGTCCTATAAAAAATTATAGCTTTTTTTTGGATGAAAAAGTTTTGTCTCATTTTTTCTCGTAGCTTATGTCGAAAAGTGATTCATTCTTAATTTTTAGTTCTTTCCAGGGCGCGCAATTTAAGTTTTTTCATTTTTTTCGTATCTTGCATAGTTTGACCAACAAATGGAATTTTTGGATTTTCCACTATTTTTGGTACGATCAAATTTGGAATTTTCAAATTTTCGACCAAATTAAAAAAGTTGTTATCATAGTCCTGTAGGGCTTTCAAAAAGCAAAGTTTTTCTTCTCTTGACTTTTTTTTCATATCATGCGTTTTTTGGCTTAAAATTTTCATTTTAGTTTGTTTTTTTGGATTTTCAAAATGCTCTAACTCTGATAATTTTCTTTTTATAGAAAAAAGTCATGGGTATAAATTGTTTGAGTTTCTGAGTACAATGAAGAACCTACATAGACATTTTAAATCATAAAAAAATGTGGTTTCAAGCATTTTTGGTACGATCAAATTTGGAATTTTCAACTTTTCGACCAAATTAAAAAAGTTGTTATCATAATCTTGTAGAGCTTTCAAAAAGCAAAGTTTTTCTTCTCCAGACTATTTTTCATATCATGCGTTGTTTGGCTTAAAATGTTCATTGTAGTTTTTTTTATTTTTTTATTTTGAAAATGCTATAACTCTAGTAATTTTTGATTTTTCAAAAAAAGTCATTAGGATAAATAATTAAATTTTTTGAATTCTATGAATAACCGTACAGAGAATTTTGGAATTTTAAAAATAGTTGTCTTGAAAATATTCAAAATGTGCCCACTTTTTGAATTTTCATCCAAAATGGCTGGCTAGCGATATTGTCCTTTCGTTTAGAACATTAAATGAGTGAACCAAAGGGCAATCTAATAGATTAATTTTTTCAAAAGTTATCGTGTTCACAGACAGACACATTCGTAAAAACCTGTTTTTCGAATTCAGGGGGTCTCAAAACGTGGACATTTGACAAAAACTGGGTGGGGGGGGG
>NC_046658.1:90560039-90574633 GCF_010883055.1 Belonocnema kinseyi | reverse complement strand
TATATATCTAATACCTTCTCTGAGGAATTATAGCATAACTGGTTTTTAAACATTTTTTCTAAATTTGAATTCCAACTCATATCATTTGTCCGTTTTTCTTATCAAACCAAAAAATTTCAATTTTTGATGGTATTTGATACAGCTGGCTGTTTCAAAAATGAAAATTACTGTTAAAAAGAAATGTTTTATTTGATAAAGCAGATTACGCAGACTATCAAAATAGTTGTCGACTTTCAAAGTTTGGTATTATTTAAACTGATAAATGAATTAAATTTTTTTGTCTTCCATCTTGTAGAACTTTTAGTTAATTTGTAAATTCGGTGGAGAATTCTAAACAAAGATCCGAAATTAGCAAAATGGTGGACATTTTTTTGAAAATGTTGAAAGACAATTTATTTGTTAAAAACCTAGCAGTTTTCTATTCTCATTTATCTTTAAAAAAAATTTAAAAATCTTTAAAAATAATATTCTCTTAAATTAATAATATCGATAAATTAAAAAAAAACTTTTACTTACATTTTTTGCCCTGAAAGTCTATTTTAAATGATAATCACAGATGCATTTTTAACTTCTACTCATTTTGTCTTAAATTGTTCTTTTTTTATAATTATTATTCTTTAATAAAACTATCATATCAACCACAGAATGACATAAAATCGTACTTTTATCAAAAAAACACAATATTTTATTTTGAATTATTCTTATTTGAATACAAAATTGTCAAATAAACAAGAGGGAGGAAAGCGTAAACAATTTTTTTAGGTCTTTTCAAGGGGAATAATTTGGTTTTTTATCTGTTGTATCTTGTGTTATTTAGAAAAATATGAAAATTAGAGAATTTTGCACATCAAATTTTGCGACCACCCTGATTTATTTATGTCAGTAATTTATTTGACTTGTATTTCTATTTCTATTTTTTTGGAGTAGCTTAATCTATTCATGTATTTCTTAGAAATTTATTTTAATAGAAATTTCTTTTTTTTGCAAATAATTTTCTTAGTTAGGTTAAGGATTCAACTTTTATGTTAAAAATTCGAATTTTTTGGTTTAATTCAACTGTATTTTATTTATTGATAATTAAAAATATTTTTTGTTGAATATCTATTATTGTCTTATTTTGGAAACAATCATCTCTTTGGTTGAAATTTGATCTATTTTGCTGAAAATTCGTCTTTTTAAATTTAAAATTCAACTATTTTAGTGATTTTTAAAAATTAATTTTTGTAACTAAAAATGTATTTTTTCATTTTTGTTGAAATTTAATATTTTTTAGTTAAAAATTTGTCTATTTTTGGTAGAAAATTAATCTTCCTGATTTGAAATTTCATCGGTTTTGTTTGAAAATGCAACTTTTTGGTGGAAAATGACTTTTTTTGTGTGTGGAATGTTCATATTTGCTGGTTGAAAATTTATCTTTTTTACAGAAAATTCGTATTTTGGCTTGAAAGTTCAACAATTTGGATGCATTTTTTTTCTTTCTTGACTTGAAAATATTTATATGTTGAAAATTTCTCATTTTAGTTGAACATGATTTATTTACTGAAAATTGAACTTTTCTGGTTTTAGTAGAAAATTTGTTTTTTTTGGGCGATAATTTAATTATTTTATGTTTAAATTCAACTATTTTGTTGAATTTTTGTCTTTTTTGGTGGAAATTATATATTTTTTGTTAAAAATACAATTATTACATTTTTTGTCAAGACACCATGTTTGTAAGTTGAAAAATTAACCATCTGGTAAAAAATGCAACTGTTTTGTTGAAAATTGAATTATTCTCTGGCAATTTCATATCTTTTGTGGAAAATAGAATTGTTATTAAAATTTGTATTTTTTAATTTATTTTTTAAAATAATGATTTCATTTTTGTTGAGAATTCATCCTTTTTTTAATTCAACTTTTCAAGTTAAATGTTGATTTTTCTTCTAAAAAATGTGTCTTTTTGGCTTGAAAATTGAAGTATTTGGTTGAAAATGTTCTTGGTTGAAATTTTCTCTTTTTTGATTGATAATCCAATGATTTTGTTGAAAAATCATCTTTGTAGCTTCACAATTAACTTTTTTTACCAAGTTATTTTTTTCTGGTTTAAAAGTAAAATGTTTACTACAGCATTCAACTTCTTATTTTGGAAATTCAACAATTTGGTTGAAAATGCAACTGTTTTTGCTTAAGAAAATTCAAGTATTTTGTTAAAAGTTGCAATTGTATGTTAAATATTCGTCTATTTTTAAAGAAATTTATCCTTTTGGATTGAAAATTCATATTTTTATTTTGGAACGTTAAACTTTCTTCTAAAAAATTCAATTATTTGGTTGAAAATGCAACTGGCTTAACTTAAAGTTTAATCTTTTTTATTTGAAAATTCGACCATGTGGTTGAAAATTCGTATTTTTAGGTTGAGAATTCACCAATTTGGTTCAAAAATCAATTATTTTGCTTCAAATTTAAGTATTTTGCTAAAAATTCAACTGTTTTGTTTAAAAATTCCTTTTTTATTGTGCAAATTCGTTACAATTTTAAAATTTAATCTAAAATTGTTTTATTTCGTTTTCAAAATTTTATGTCAAAAATGTTACAATATTAAAGTTCTGGTCTTCGAATATTAATACTCAAGAGAAATTCAGGTAATAAAAAAAAGTTTTTCGTCCACCCTGCATCTTTAAATTCGTCGAGGGAAAATATTTTCTCGAAAAAACTAGGAAAATCCCGATAATTTCAAATTGTCTGATCGCTAGATACCCTGATAGTTTAACATTGCAATATAAATTCTTTATTTTTCAAATTAAAGCTCTTAAAAATGAAACTTATTTCCTTTTTTTAGATTTCCCTGCAATTATGAGTATTTCCTTAAAAGCATTCGAGTTTTTCATAAATATTTATTTTTATAAGTGATAGAAACGAGCAAAATATATTTCAAACTTTATAATTTATTTTTATTTTTAAAAAAGTCCAGGTCTTTAAAGGTCTTATTATTGTTAATTTAATTTCAAAACTTTCTCGCGATCATTGAGAATCTCTGGGATTTCACTTCGAGAGAAAGTTGTTTTCAGCTAGTGGCGAAAATCCTTGTGCGAAATTCCATTATTTTCTGGATAAATGTGCATCGGAATTAATTGATAATTTGACCAAAAAATCGTAATTCTATGAAAATAAATGCTTTTCAATTAAAGAAAAAAGGAATATCTCAATGAATATAAAAGAAAAAAAGTTAATCTTCTTTTCTATTTATACTATTTTTATGGATTTTCTGTCCTGAAGCACAATTTTATTTGGAATCTAATATCCTCTAAGCGCGCATGCGCATTTGTCACGTGTCGCGAAAAGTCGAGTCACGTGACATTTCTGTCCATTTACTTCTGTTTCTGTCACCAGAGCTGTCACATTCTGTCTGTGATGGTTGGAAAATTCGTCATATCGTTGTGTTGTTTTGTTTAGTGATAGTCTCTCGTTTTTGCAGCAGGTGAGCAAACAAAAATTGCACAACCGCAAATATTTCTTTTAAACGTAAAAAATTAATCGGCCTCGGAAAAATGGTATTCTGTCAAACTTCAATTTGAAGGTTATAATTCAAGTTTAGCACTATTTCTAATAATAAACTAACAATTACAATAGCAAAGCACATTGCAGTCTTTAGATCCTCAAATTATTGACTGATTAATCTAAAAGGTAATTTTTTTTCAATATCTGGAAAGAAAATTTGCAAATAAAAAGTAATAATTGTCAATCAATCCACGCACCAGCCTTTTTTGTCCTAGACTTTATATTCCTTTGTCTATTATCACATTACTTCCCGTAAACCAAATACGCTTTTATTTCTGTGACTAATTTTATTGAAAATCTGGTTCAATAAATTCATTGTGTGGCAGAGAATTTACTGTTGGGCGACTTTTATTAGGGTGAGGAGACTTCCTGTTTTTTTATCGCTTTTCGGAATTTTTGTGCTATGTCCTATTTTATTCTTGCCCGAAAACGCAAATTCGCGATTTTTATAGCGCGAACATAAATCTTTGTTCACAATTTCTGTGGGCGCAGTCTGATTTTTACTATTTAATTTCAAAAACTTGACATGTGTGAAATTTTACTAATATTTAAAAAGAAAGGAATACATTGCATGTTAATATAAATCTTATTGAAATTATAATTTCGGCTTCCAAAAAGTTTTTTTTTTGTTTTTTAGAAACTTAGAGAATGCACAATTTAGTTAAAAACGAAAAAGTCAATCCTTATGGTTTAAGTTTAATTGTTTTGTTTAAAATTTGGATTTTCGGGTTAAAAATTCAACTATTTTGTAAAAAATTGGCTTTTTCGCCTGAAAATATCAAGTTTTGGTGGAAAATTGAACTATTTGGTTCAGAATTTTTTTTAAGATGTGTAATTATAGTTAAAAATTGGTGTCCTTGGTTAAAAATTTAATTTTTTTTATAATTAATTTTTTTAACTGAGAATTAAACTTCACCATGTTTGAGAATTTGTATTCTTTATTTGAACATCCAATTATTTGCTTGAAAATTCTGCTTTTGTGATTAGATCTTTTTGGTCGACAATTCAGTTATTTGGTTTATATTTTTAATATCTTGTTGAAAATTTATATTTTCAGTTCGAAAATTCCATTGTTTGGGGAAAAATGGTCTTCTTTTGTAATATAAATATCACGTTTTGGATGAAATTGTTTTTCTTTATTGACTAAAAAAAATTCTTTCTTACAAATTTTGCTGTTTGGTTTACAAAATTATCTGCCGTAAAATTCGTCTTTTTGGTTCAATTAAACTGTTTTTGGTTTAAAATTAAAATCTTGCTTTGTTGAAATAACAACTATTACATTTTTCGTTAAAAGCTCAACTGCTTAATTGAAAATTAAACTACTTTGCCAAACAATAGTTTTTTTGGTGACAATTCCTTATTTTTATTTAAAACTTTTTTTTCGGTCGAGAACTTAATTTTTTTTCATTTTATTCATTAATTTTTCAACTCAAAATTTAACTTCCATTTTTGTTTGAAAATTTAAATTTTTAGTTTAAAATGTATGTATTTTGTTGAGAATTTCTTTGGCTAAAAATGTAACTATATCATTCAGAGTTTCTTTTTTTTATTAGAAAATAATTTTTTAAACTTAAAATAAAGCTTCCATTTTTGGTTGAAAATCCATCTTTTTGACTTATAAATTCGTTTTTTGGTAGAAAATTAATTGTCAAAGTTGAAAATTCATCTTTTTAGTGGAAACTTCACATACTTCGTTCAAAATTCATTCTTTAAATTACTCATCTTTACAGTTAAAGATTTGTTTCTTTGCTTCAACATTTTACCATTTTGTGAAAATTATTTTTGTTGAAAATTAAATTTTAACGGAGAATTGAACTGTTCCCAATTTGGTTAATATAATTTATTTTCTTTATTTGAAAATTTGACTATTTGATTGAAAACGAATTTCTTTGGTTGGAAATTGAATTATTTTGATAAAAATTTAAATTTTCGGTTTGCAAATTCAGCTGCTTATTAGACAATTCATCTTTTTGGCATGTTTAATCTTTTTTGGATAAAAATTCGACAGCTTGGTTGATAAATAATCTGTTCTCATCTAATATTTTCAATTGTATTGTTTAAAAATTCGTCTTCTTTGGTTGAATCCAATTGTTTTTGGTTTCATATTAAAATATTGTTTCGTTGATATATCAACTATTACATTTTTCGCTGAAAATTCCACTACCTACTTAATTGAAAGTGGAATTACTTTTTTCAAAATTCTTTTTATTAAAAAAAATTTTTTTTTATCATTTTAATTCACAAGCTTTTTTTGTTGAAAATTCAACTGTTTTGTTGAAAATATGTTTTTAATTGGTTAAAAATTAATTTTTCAAACTAGAAATTAAACTATTCAATTTTTGGTTGAAATTTTTGTTTGTGGTAAAATATTAATCTACTTGGTGAAAAATTCTTCTTTTTGGTTGAAAATGTGACTATTTTGTTAAAAATTCATTTTTCTGGCTATATATAAATTTTTTTATGTAAATATAACTATTCCATGTTGGGTTAAATTTTTTTAATTCATGTATTTTAGTTGATAATTCGTCTTTTGTGGTAGAAAATTAATTTGCATGGTTGAAAATTTCTTTCTTTGGTTAAAAATTTTAATATTTTGTTAACAAATTTTGTATTTGATTAAAAATTAATCTTTTTTAGTAGAAAATAAATTTTATTGTATGAAAATTTATCTTTTTGATTGAAAAGCCATTTCCTCAGTTAAAAATGTAACCTTAAATTTATATCCAAGGACTTTCAAATGATTTCTACTTATTTCAATGGATTATTACAATTTTAAGGGATTTTAATGATTTTCTAGAGAACTTGAGGGAATGAAATAAATTTTATTCCAAGGGATTTCTTCGAATTTTGTGGGTTATGGACGATATTTAAAAAGATTTTAAAAAATTTCCCAAATTCTCAAAAATATAGCTGGAAAATTTCAAGAAAATATTTTTTTTTGCAGAATTAAAAAAAAATTAAGAAGAATTCGAATTATTTTAAAAGATGCTTAGAAGTTGTGAATAAATATCAAAAATAATTTGAAATTTGAAAAAAGTAAAACAACACGTAGATGTCTCAAGATTTAAAAATAAAATTTTGAAGGTTTTTAAGGAGTTCTAAACTATTTAAAATTAAAATAATTGAACTTTTAATTCAAGAAGTGTTTATATTCAGTTTATGACAAAATTTCAAACCGGGAAATGACCGGAAATTTTTTCTGTGAATAAAACAAACAAAACCTGTAAAGGCAGAAATCATTAACAAATCCTTTAACATTATTTAAAAACTATGGAATTTCTTTAAAATTTCTATAATTTTAATTGAAAATTATGGCTTTGAATGCGCTATTCAAAAACAAATTATCCGAGGCATTGAAACTAAAGTTTTTTCTTAAATTAATTTCTAGATTAATTCTTGGAGGTTTCAAGTTTCGCAATATTGTAGTTTCAAATTCAAATAATTATTCAAAATGACTAGACCATTTCGCTACTAAATATTCCAAGATTTCATATTAAAAGCCTTCATATTCGGTTTTGAATTCGATAATTTTAGATGTAAATATAAGGCGATTTCGAACTGCAAAGCTTATAATTGTGTAATTTCAAAAAATGGAATCATCACAGCTCTCTTGTTTTATTATTGTGTGTTTTTTTTTAATTTTCAGGGTAATATCTTAAAAGTCTCCGTTTTTTAGTTAAAGATTTAAGCAAATAAATCATTTCAAATTTAAAAATATTTAATTGGAAAATTTAAAGAGTGACTAATAGTTCGATTTTAAATGTTCGCCTTCCATAGTTTTCAATATTGCAACTAAAATTTAATTGTTTGATTTTCGGAAAGTTTGATATGCAATTTAAAATTATTAGTTTTTAAGTGATTTAAGTTTACTTCAGTTAATTTAAATTTTAAATGGTTTCATTAAAAAGAAAAGTTTTAATATCACAATTTTTGTGACTAAATTTCGTCAGTTTTAAATGAAGTTCGCATTTGTATAAGTTTCAAGGTCCTGAAATAGAAGTCAAATCTTAATCGCTTTAAATTTAGAATTCTTCAAATTCAAAAACTTCCAATTTTTTATTATTCAACTTTGAACGCTTTTGAATATAAATACAATTTCAATTCCTCAGAATTTTAAATGACCTAATCTTAAAATATTCCATTTGTAAGATTTTGACATTGTCCTATTTTAAAAACTTTTAATCTGAAATAATTTAATTTCATAATTCTTCAATTTAAAATAAAATAATTTACTTTGCAGTGCTTCGATTTAGAAATTCTACAATTTAATTCCTTTTTGTTATTACATTGTCCAAAATCCTTCAATAATCTTTTTAATTTCAGAAGCCATTACTTCAAATTTAATAAGTATTATGAAAAAAAATTTTAACACAATATTAAAAAAATTTGTGTTATACTTGATTTCTAAATTCGCATATTTCTCATGTTAGGAAATGAAAATACAGATAAGTGAACGTGCGATTTGCGCGCGTGTAATTACTACTAGTCTGTAATAAAATTTATCTTTGCATTTTTCTTTAATAGACACAAAAACTTCCTTATTCTACTTATATGAATCAAAGTCAATTGATTTTTTTTTTCAATAAAATCTGCTGATACTTATGAATTTCCGCAATTGATCATATATGTGAAAAAACTGTGTTTTGCAAAGAGAGTTAATTTTTTTCCAAACCGGGAGAAATCACGAATATTTACCGGGAAAAAGCCGGGAGACGAAAATTTGAAAAATAGTGACCACCGTGAAGATGGTTTCCTCTTTCGTAATGTAAAAATAAATGTTAATTCATTCTGGATGGCCGCTGGACCGGGAAACATGAAAAACCGGGACATGACCTTGAATTTTTTTAAACCGAGAAATGACAGAAAATCTTTACTTTGAAAATGTTTCATTTTAAGTTTTCATTTTTAATTTAAAGAATTTTAAAATGCAGCCTTAAATACTTAAACAATTCAAAATTAAAAGCGTTTGAAGTTGAAAATTCTTGATAAAAAATATTTTTGTTTTATCAACTGTAAATATAAATAAATTATTTTTTAATGAATCTGTAGTTTAAGTATTAAAAGGGAGCAATAATTTATTTGAGAAAACGATTCGAAATCCGTTCAAAGTTAATAATTTACAGATTTTAATGTTAAAAATTTTACTGTTTCAATTCGAAAGTCCTAGTCATTAAAAAAAATGCAAACGTCAGATTAAAATTTTCTAAAATATTTTTAACTTAAAAATAACTTCATTATAGTGTATTGGTTATAAAATATTTTTTCAATCTTAATTATTCCATTTTTAATCCATTCCATTTCAAAAAATTTTAATTAAGAAAAAGAATATTTATTATTTAGAAATATTTTTCTGTCCATCTAAGAGGATTGAATTGAAACTATATATTTAAAAGGAATAAAACTTAAACTGAATTGTTTGACATAAAAAGTCTTGAATCGTTAAAATTTCGATGAGCTTTGAAACTTTGAATGTTACAATTTTGATTGATCTTTTTAAAAAGGTTTAATTTGTAAGTGAAATTGTTGAATTTAGGTTTTTAAATAACAATTTAACACTTATCATTTGTAGACAAAACTTGAATAAGTATAAGAGATATTTAGCTTTTTAAGATTTTTAAAAGGCTTCAAAAGAATAAAAACATTTTCTTAACATTCTCAGGAAAATGGAAAATAATTTTTCATTTTCGAAAATTATTTTAAGAGAGTATTCAAAAAGGTTTAAAAATATTTCTCATCATTGGTTTTTTAATTTATCTGTTCTTTAAGTAATAAAAAGTGAACAAAAGCGATTTGAAAAAACGATTTTAAACCAGTTCAAAATTTTAGAATTTTCAGATTTTAACGATAAAACTATAATAATAATATAACCAATTCAATTAGAAATTTTTAATTTAAAAAAAATATTAATTATTAAATATTTAGCAATATTTGAATTTTTATTTAATACAAGTAAATTGAAACCAAATAATTTAACTGAATTGTTTGACATAGAAAACCTGGAATCGTTAAAATTACGAAGGGCCTTTAAACTTTAAACGTTACAATTTCAGTTGTTGTATTTGAAAAATGTTTAATTTGCAAGTGAAATTTTTTATTTTTATGTATAATTTACAAATGAAAAATTATCATGCCAATTTTTCGAAGTTTTGTTAAAATCTTCTAGAATCTTTTTTATAATTTTGTTTAAATCTTTGAAAAACTTTTTAAATATTCCCTTAAAATAATTTTTCAAAATGAAAAGTTATTTTAAATTTTCCTAGGAATCTTAAGAAACTGTTTTTATTCTTTTGAAGGCTTTCACAACCCGTGAAAAGAATGTAATTTTTTTTTGTTTAAATTCTGCGAAAATGTACATTTTGTTTTAAATTAAGCTATCATTTCAAGTTTTACATTATTTTTGAATCTTTTCAAAACTTCTACATATCTCTTAAAATTACTCAAATTTCGCCTACAAATAATAAATGTTCAATTGTTATTTATACATCCAAATTGTAAAGAAAGTTACTAAAATTTGAAATATTTTCTGAAAATTGTAGAAAAAAATTCAATTCATTTTGATTGATATTTAGAAGTTCTGAAATAATTTCCAAAATTATTTTTAATTTAAAACCAATTAAAAACAACTTCTAGATTTCTCAAGATTTTTAAATAAAATGTTGAAGCTTCCCAAGGATTTTTAAACTATTTGAAAAGAAAATAATTTAATTTATAATTTAAGAACTGTTCAGTTAAATTTTTTTTTAATTTTTCAATATTTGATGTTTCTAGCTTAAAATTCCTTAAAATTGTATAATTTTGAAAATTTTAAAGTTCATTGATTGATTTTTTAGTTTAGTGCATTGAAAATGATAACGTGGATTTCTATTTTTTTTATATTGAAAAATGTTAGTACCTTTAATTTTATACGCGTAAATTATTGAGCATTTGAATACAACATTTGTTAATTAAAAACTTTTAAATTTCAATTTAAAAGTTCAAAATTAAACAGTTTCAGTTTGAATGCTTTCATTTAAAGCTCAGTTTTTATTACCTCATGTAGAAAATTTTGTTGCTTTAGTGTTCCATTTTTTGAATTTCATTGACCGTGAAAAATGTTTGCGAATCGGGAAATGACTGGGAATTTATCTCGTCGATTAAAACTGCTACCCTGTCTAAAAAAATTATAAATATAAATAAATTTAAAACAACTTCTAGATTTCTCAAGATTTTGTAAATAAATATTAAACTTTTTCAAGGATTTGTTATCTATTTAAAATGAAAGTAATTTAACTTATAATTTAAGAATTGTTTAAAATAATATACTTTAAAAATGTTAAAGTTCACTGATTCTTTAATTTAGAGTATTGAAAATGATAACATGGATTAATTTTTTACAATTTATGTCTGAATGAACTCATTGATTAATCAGAGTTAAAAATTCTAAATTTTGAAGTTCATCTGCATTTCATTTAAAATTGTTAAATTGAAAAGTGTTAGTACCTTCCATTTTTCACGTGTAAATCATTGAACATTTGAATACAAGCTTCTGAATTAAAAAACATATAAACTTCAATGTCATAAGTTTAAAATTCAAGAGTGCCACATTGAGTGCTTTAATTTGTAGTTTATTTCTTATTACTTCTGATGGAAAAATGTTAAGCTTTAGAGTTTCATTTTTTAAAAATTTTTATTGGCAGGGATAGATGTAGGCGAAGCGGGAAATGACCGGGAATTTTTTCTCTTTGGATTAAAATGGCCAATTTCAAATTAAATTTTGCAATTAAATATGCTTGCAGGTAAGAGAAAAAAAGCACCGTCAAATGCAAAAACGTCTCTAGAGTGTGAAAATGGTGTACAGCTATCGCCGGACAAGCAACTTCATGGATCAACTCTTTAATGATCTCTTTCAAGAATGCAAATACGTTGCTCCTGGCGCGAGACTTTCGTATTCGTTGCGAAATCGCCTAGAAAAATACAAAGTTGATGTGCGGAAGGAAATAGTTTCCCGCATGAAAGATGGTTACGCTCCTCTGTTCATCGCTTGCAAGAGAGGTCACGTCGAGATTGTCGAATATCTGATTTCGGTTTGCGATGCAGATGTCGAGCAACGAGGAATGTACGAAGTGCCTGACGACAGATCAGTCCATTGCGTCACTCCCTTATGGTGTGCCGCGGTATCAGGAAAACTGCCTATTATCAAGTGCTTGATATCCCATGGAGCCGAAGTGAATGCAGTCTCGGACAGTGGATCCACTCCTGTACGATCAGCTTGTTTCATGACACACCTCGGTAATTATTTTCCTTCAAAAGTTCATTTAGCGAGAGATTCAGGGCCTAGATGCTTCCGAGGACCTCAAAATTAAGGGATAATGTCTTTACAAATTGATTTTCTTAAGAATTTTTTTTTTCACAGTTTCTTGGGGAACATAGTTCTTCTTGAAACCTTCTTGTGCAATTTTGTTGCATAATTTGGGTTTTTAAAGTTTGTGTTTGTTTAAAAAATGAATTTTTTAAAATTAAGAAGGTCCCGAAATGCTCCCACGATTTAGAACAATTTTTTATTAAAATGAGATTATTTTGTTCTCTGTGGTGAACACTTATTTTCGTTTTTTTTTTACATTTTTTAAACAAATTATTTAAAGAGTTTTAATTCGTATTTTTTCACCACAATGGAATTGTATTGATTTTTTGCGACTGGAGTTATGCTAATAGTCTAGAATTATTTTATGGTTTCTCTCTTTTTCTATGCGCCTCTTATGATTATTACAGTGTTCACAGCCTTTATTCTCTGCCTTCCATTTTTTTTATTTCCCTTTCTTCCTCAATTTAAAAGAAAAATATACGTTTTTTCTGGTCTTGGAATCCGATTTTTAAAAAATTAACTATTTTTTTTGATGATTTAACTATTTTGAGCAAGAAAGGATATCTTTTTTTCTTTAAATGTAAATTATTTTATTTATTTATGGGAATTGATAGTTTTGATTGAAAATTCGCCACGTGTGGTTAAGAATTCTTTTATTTGATAAAAATGTAATTGTTCATTAAAAAAATAATGAAAAATATAACAATTTTAATGAGAGAATTGGTAATAAAATTAATACATAAATTGGAAAAAGTGTCCAAACTATTTTAATTATTTGATTTTCAAGCATCTTTTATTAAAAATATACTTTTTCTTTTTTAAAAAATTTTTTGACCGTAATTCAACTAGCTTTAACTGAAATTTTTGTAGGCTCAAAAGTTGAAAATTCATTTTTAGTTGAAAATAATTTTTTTTTCCATTTCATTGTTCTTGATTGGGAATTGAAATGTTATATTGAAAGTTGAAAACCCATCTTTTTTGGTTACAAATTCAACGATTTCGCTAAAAAATTCATTACTTCAAATTTTTAATTAAAAATTAAAAATGCAATTATTTAATTTTTGTTTGAAAAGTCATTTCTTTGTTGAACATTTAACTGTTTCAACATTAAACCATTTTTTTATTGCAAATCTACTGTTTTTTGTTAAAAAATTTTTTTTTCTACTGGTAATTCAACAGTCTGTACTGAAAAATATATTTTTTAGGTCAAAAGTTAAAAAATTTTAAAAGTTACAAATGCAGTTTTCGTTGAAAATTATGTTTTTTTCAAATTTCATCTTTCTTGTTTAGGATTTCACATGTTATATTGAAAGTTGAGAAACTACATCTTTTTTGGTTGAAAAAAAATCGTTTTTGGATCAAAAGGCACTTATTTCACGTTTTGCTGAGAAATTATCGTTTTTGTTTGAAAATTTGCTTGCATATGTAGAAAATTTAACTGTTTGGTTGAAAACTAAACCATTTTTTATTGGAAGTCTACTTTTGTTTGTTGCAAATTCATTATTTTCAGTTCGTAATTCAACTGTTTTTAACTGAAAAAAAAATTATTTTTTTTTTTGGTTAAAAATGTCATGTTGAAACTTTAAATATTTGATTGATAATTAAATCAAATTATATTAAAATCTATTGTTGTTTGTTGACATTTTTTTCGGTTGATAATTATACTACTTTTAAATGAAAAACATTTTTTTGTCTTTGTTAAAAAGTTTAAAATTCCTTTTACGTAGAATTTTTTTTTGTAAACATTCATTTTTCTTGGTTAGGAATTAAACGGTTTTATTGAAAGTTTGTTTTCTATCAAGTTAATAATTCAACTATGTTTGATTTAAAAAACATCCTATTTAGTTTAAATGTCAATTATTTAATTTATTGTTGAAAATAATCTATTTTTAATTGAAGGAAACATATTTTTTAGTTTAAATTTCAATTATTTTATTTATTTGTGCGAAATCATTTTTTTTTTATTAAAAATAAAACGTTTTGGCTGAAAAATTATTAGGTACATTTGGTTGAAAATTTTACTGCTTTTTGTTGAAAACTCTTTTTAGCTTTAATTGTAAATTATTTAATTTATTGATGAGAAATCATCTTCCTTGATTGAAAATTAAACCATTTTTTATTATAAATCTATTTTATTACTTTAAAATCTCTTTTTTTCGGTTGATAATTCGACTATTCTGAACAGATAATTTTTTTGTGTTTCAACAGTTCAAATTTTGAAAAGTTAAAAATTGATTTTTAGTTTAGGATCAATTTTGTTGAAGATTCATCTTTCTTGGTTAGGAATTGAACTGTTTTATTGAAAGTTCCTTTTCCTTTGGGTTAATAAATCGACTATCTTTGATGAAAAAACAATCATTTTCAGTTTAAATGTAAATTATTTAACTTTTTGTTGAGAAATCATATTTTTTGTTTAAAAATTCATCACTTTTGGTTTAAAATTCAACTGCTACCTTTTTAGTTAAATAGTCATTGCCTTGTTGAAAATTTAACTGTCGAAAAAGTTTTAAAAAAAATTAAGAATTAATAAAAATCATTCTTGAATTGAAAAACTCGACGAATCTAAAATCAAAACACACTCGAACCAAATTCAGAGTTCCTAATTTTCTTTAATTTTTTTTTTTAGAATCTCGATTAAGGTATGAATTCAGATTCCTTAATTTTTGCAATTAAATAATTATATTAATTCTTATCCTAAAATGCCTTGAAATTTCCA
>NC_046658.1:90556714-90559939 GCF_010883055.1 Belonocnema kinseyi | reverse complement strand
TTTTTTTTTAGAATCTCGATTAAGGTATGAATTCAGATTCCTTAATTTTTGCAATTAAATAATTATATTAATTCTTATCCTAAAATGCCTTGAAATTTCCATGGTGTCCGTTTAGAATTCTAAACTTGAAATTTTAAGATTTCCTTTAATATCATTGAAACTTTTTTATGTGAAATTTTAAAATTGAAGCTTAACATTTTTGTTATTCGAACGATCAATAATTTACAGGCATCGAATGGAAGATTTAATTAATTTTTAATTGAATATCGTTAAACTGCACAGTTTTCAACATTTTTTAATTGAACAGTTTAAAGATTATTGGCTAAAAAATAAAAAAATAAAGTATCGTTTTCAATGCTCTAAATTAAAGAAACAATCAATAAGTTTCTACATTTTCAAAATTATATCATTTTAAGCAATTTTATGTTAGAAACATTAAAAATTAAATGTGGCAATTTTTTAACAAAACACTTTTGAAATTGGAAGATAAATTATTTTTATTTTTATTCGTTTTAAATTAATAATTGTGCAATTGTTATTTATAAATTAGAATTCAATTTTTCCCCTTATAAATTAACATTTTTTTTATGAAGCAATTAAAACTGTTATGTTTAAAGTTTAAATTTGGCTCTGTAAAATTTTAACGATGTTTTGAATATTTGATTTAGAATTGCAATTGAATGTGCAATTGAAAAAGTAGGATAAAGAATGAGGACCTAACATGGAATTTTTGTAATATTTTAGAATTACGCGTTATCAATAGAATGTTTTAATAAGCTAAAAATATAAATATTCATCATAGCAGTAAAAAAAATGTTGACATTAAAAATATTTTTAATAGAGTTATATCATGTGATAATTCACTGCCATTGCACATTATTAAAAAATGTCTTCCTTTTTTCTGTCGCCCTGTTTTATTTTTATCTTTTTAAAATTATAATCAGAAAATGTACTAATTTTTCAACATGTCAAAACCCATAAGGAAACGAGGATCTTCTCCTTTATAAAAATATACAAATAAAAAAAGACGAGAGAAAAAAAAGAAGGAATAGAAATTGCCTTCTTTTTGTATTATCTTCTTCTTCTATTCAAATGGAAACATTTAAGACTGTGTTTTCCAAAGATGATCAGATTCTTGGATTTTTTATTTCCAAGAATTTCAAAATGAGAATACGAAATTTTAGTATATTTAGAAGAAGTCTGGGACCTGAAAATTTATTTTGTTTGTTTAGTGAATTTTAATACAATTTATTAATAAAAAATTGTTTTATCGTTTGGGAATTGCAAAACTACTATTCTGTATGAATGTTCAATGACTTTTTCATTGGCATTAATGCGAGAACTTAAGCCAAGTATTTATATGTCAAGGTAGGTCTAGGTCATTGTTCTCAATGCCAATGTTAAAATGTTGCAACTGCTTTCTATAATGGGTCTTCAATGAACGGGTTTTTACTCAAGAAGCTCCTTCGGTTTATTCATATAAAAGTAATGTTAAAATCCAAAAAAAAATGCTTTTGTTTCTCAGTTGAATGTTATGAAAACAGGGTATTATCTGTTTTCTGATAGATTAAAAAAAAATGGAAATGCCAGAGAATTTTGTTTTAAGTCAGGGAATTTTTTCGAAAACGTGCTTAATTTTTTTATTGCAATTTAAACGTTATTGAGAATCATTTTTCATTTGTAATTTAATTGTTGAAAACTCTTTTTTTGTCGGAAATTAATTTTTTTTAACTGACAATTAAAATATCCTATTTTTTGTCTCAATTTTAACTTCTTCAATAGAAAATTCAAGTATTTTGTTGAAAATTGATCTTTTATGTCTGAAAATTAATCTTCTGGGTTGTAAATCCGTCCCTCTGCTTTAAAATTCCACAGTTTGGTTGCATTTTTTCTTTCTCTTTCTTGACGGAAAAATTTTAGTTGAAGATTCATCTCTTATTTATACGAATTTAATTGTTTTTTCTTTTCATTTCAAATTAAAATCCTTTTGGTTAAAAAGTTAAACTCTTTTATTAAACTTTTTTTTTTGAAGATTCTTTATTTTAGCAGAAAATGCATCTCTTTAGTTGAAGAATTAGATAATATTTTGTTGGTAGCTCATTTTTTTCGGTTGAGACTTCATGTGCTTTATTGAAAATTTTATCATGTCTGTTGGAACTTGAATTACTTTTTTGAAAATTCGATTTTTTTGTTGTCAGAAATTAATTTTATCAACTGAAAATTTATCTATTATATTTTAGGTTGAAAATAGATTTTTTTTTAGTTGGAAAGTCTATTCTTTTGTTGAAATTTGGTCCTTTTAGTTAAAAATTGGACTCTTTTAATTGAAAATTAATCTTCTAAGTTGAAAATTATTTTTCTTTTGCTTGAAAATTGAACAGTTTGGTTGAAATATTTTCTCTCTTGTTTGAGCAATCTTTCATAGTTGTAATTCGTCTTTTTTGTTAAATGAAAGTATTATTGATATAAAATTTAAACCTTTTAAAAAGTGTACTGCAAATTTTGTTGAAATTTGGTCCCTTCAGTTAAAAATAGGTCTCTTTTGATTGAAAATAAATCTTCTGGGTTGAAAATTCACTTCCTTGTTGGAAAATTAAAAAATTTAGTTGATATTTTTTTCTCTCTCTTGACTGAAGGATCTTTTATAGTTGAAAATTCAACTCTTGTTTAAAATTTCTTCTTTTATTTAATGAAAATGTTATTGATCAAAAATTTAAACCCTTTTGGTTGAAATATCAATTAGTTTCATTTTTCGTTGAGAGTCCATCTTTTTTGAATGCAAATTTAAAGTTAAAAGTTCAACTCTCGTGTCAGAAAATAATTTTGTTGTTGAAGATTCATCATTTTAATGAAAAACTGACCTCTTTGATTAAAAATTGAATTATTTTGTTGGAAGTTTGTTCTTTTGTTTTGTTTCAAACTTAATTTTTTTACTTAAAATTTAACTATTTCACTTTAAACTTCATCTTTTTGTTTAAATATTAATTCTTTTAACTGAAAATTTTAATATACCATATTTGGTTGAAAATTGAACTTTTCTCGATGCAAATTCATGCATTCTGCTAAAACCTCTTCTTCTTTATCAAAAAATTAATCTTCTTGGATGAAAATTAATCGTTTCGGTTAAAAGTTTATCTTTTTTATTTGAAAATTTTACAGTTTGTTCGAAAATTCATCTTTTTTGAAATAAAATGAATCTCTTCAGTTTGAAATTCAACCCTTTTA
>NC_046658.1:90540387-90556614 GCF_010883055.1 Belonocnema kinseyi | reverse complement strand
TAAAAGTTTATCTTTTTTATTTGAAAATTTTACAGTTTGTTCGAAAATTCATCTTTTTTGAAATAAAATGAATCTCTTCAGTTTGAAATTCAACCCTTTTATTAATAATTCATTTTTTCGTAGAAAATTTAACTTGCTTTGTATTTTTTGGCCAAAAATTAAAATCTATTTGGTTGAAAATTTATGTTTTGGTTGAAAATTCATGTTCTGGTTAAAAATTCGGTTCTTCCAGTTAAAGATTCATCATATTAGTTGAAAATTAATCTTTTTGGTTTAAAATTCAACTGTTACAGTTGATGATTCTTTATTTCAGTTGAAAATTAATCGGGTTGACGAAAAATTTAACTATTTTGTTTGAAAATTAATTTTTGTTGTTGAAAATTCCAATATTTGGTTGAAAATTCGTCTTTTTAGTAGAAAATTAATCTTTTCGTTGAAAATTCATCTATTTGGTCAAAAATTTATCTATCAATTTCAGATTCAATATTTTGAATTGGGAATTTAGGAATTTGAAGCGGTTTAAATTTAATATAGTACCCACATTAATTTTAACTAAATATGCACTGAATTTTATGTATAAGAAGATAAAATAAAAATTTGTTTTAATTGTTATTCAAATTCTTGAACTTCAGGGAATTAGGTTTTTAGTATTATTTAATTATTTAACTAATCGATGGTGCTAATGTGTTCCAGAATACCCCTAAAAATGGAAGAAAAACACATTATTAAAAAATCGCGAAACTGTATATATATTCCGAATCTATTTGTCAAGGGAATTGTTTTTAGGATTTGAGTAGATACCCTGAAAATTGCAACCCTCAAAATACAAATCACTTTTCTCTTTTAATTTCATCTGACCTAAATTACTTTTTCAAGTTAACTAATCTTGCTTCAATCCAGCAATGAAATGTTGCGAAATTGATGGCGCAAAATTCTGAAAGGTGTTGTCTCTTCCACAGAAATTGTGTCATTTTTGGTGGAGAAAGGAGCCGACATTCTCAGAGCAAATTACAATGGCGGAACATGTTTAATCAATTCCGTGCAGAGTGTGGAATTATGCACCTTTCTTTTAAGGCATGGTGCGGATGTCAACGCCAGAGATATACAAAATAAAAGTGCATTACATTACGCGATTCAGGAACACAGATTTGAAACGACCAAACTTTTACTAGATTATCATGCGGATCCACACCTTAAGTCCCGATATAATGACGATGCTCTTCAAACTGCCTGCCTTAAAGGTGCTACGCAAATATTCGATTACTTGGGTAAGCTGATCACTAAATAAAAATATATTATAAATAATAATGTGCTCACGCCACTATTCACGGACTCACGCCACTATTTTCTCACAATTTCCCGATAATGCCACTATTTTATCCCTTTTAATTTAAAATTATTTTAGGAACTGAATCTTCGGATTTTGCATTTTCGACTTTCTTTCCGATATTTTGAAAAAAAAATCGTTTCTAATTTTATTTCTTTTACTTTACAACACGCAAAAAACTTTTCAAATCGAATAATTTTAAATTTAATCATCAAAAAATAAATCCTGATCCCCGCCCTATTTTTAAATAAGAAATATAAATGAAATTTTATATTTTATTTGAGAGCACTGTTTGGAACGTTTTCTCAACATTTATATAATTAAAAAATAATAACTGAATAAGTTTGAAAATCACTTTCATTCATATTTCAGACTTAAAACTATTTCTCGGGTTCACTGCTTTCCCCCTTTTTTCAGAAATTCTGATTTTTTCCCTATTTTTTAAATAAATTTTCTCTTTTTCACAGCAAACTGAACTGATAGAACCCAATAAATTAATTAAAAGTTAATATTTTGTTGGCTAAAAAATCTATCATTCTATTTTCGATTCGGAATTGATTTGGTTTGATTAAAAATTCGTTAATTATTTTGCTAAAAATGTAACTACTTTGTTGAAAACTTATTGCATTTTTTATAAATTTTTGATCATTTTTGTTGAAAATTCAACTATTTTCAATTAATTTTTTTGTAGAAAATTCGTCTTCATAGCCTGAAAACTGAATATTTTAGTGGAAAATTGAAGTATTCGAATGGAAATAAACTTTTTTCTTGAAAAATCATATTTTTGGTCGAAAATTAAAGTATTTATTTGAAAATTTAACTATTTGTTAGACATTGTTTTTTTTTTTTTGTAAAATAAATCTTTTTATCTGAAAAGTTAACTATTCCGTTTTTTGGTGAAAATGTATCCATTATAAAGTAGAAAATTTATTTTTTAATTCATATTTATGGTTAAATATTAAAATATTTATTTGAAAATTTAACTATATGGTGGAAGTTTTTTATTTTTTTAAATAAACTTTTTTATCTGAAAAATTCTTTAAACTGAAAATTGAGCAATTTTATTTTTATTTGAAATTTTATCTTTTTGAGTTAGGAATTAAATTATTTGGTTTAAAATTCATCTTTCTTGATTAAAAATTCATCTGTTTTGTCGAGGATTCACCTTTTATTTATAACAAAAATTAACTTTAAATATTACTGTTTTGAAAGTATGTGGTTCAAATTTATATTCGTCTCAGTTAATAAGAATTCAAATATAAACTCGAAAAACAGTGAGCCTTTACATAATTTATTTGAAGTATGCATATTTTGTAAATATTTAATGCAATTGAATGTTTCTGGAACTTATACTTCTCATGTACAAAATCATTTTAAAATATCTTATAAATTAGTTAAGTAATAAGTTTTTCTTTGATAGAATTTAAAAAATACCTATACAATTTATTTGAAATATCGCTTGAAAACATAAAAAAAAAGTTGACTTATTAAAGAAATCTTATTATATAATTTTTATACTCCCGACACGCATATTTTAAATAGTAAAAAAACTAAAAATTCAGTTCTATAATCTAAAAAGTAGATATTCTAAAAAAAACTGAAAGACGAACATTTTCGGTAATTAGTATTAACTACCCAAATTCAAAATCTACAATAAAATTTCCAGTGCTAGGACCTTTAGGTTGAATCATGTTAAAGCTAACCCTGGTAATGTTAATTAATATGTTTGCAAAATTAAAATATAAAGAAGTATTTTAGAAATGGGATCCTTTGATTTAAAAAACGATTAAAATACTAATAGTTCAAAGTATGTACAATTTCTGGTATTTAAAATATACAAATAATACTTCTACAATATAATTTCAGAATCCGAACAAAAAATCTTTTAGAAATTCAAACTACCACAGACTTAACTAATTAAAAATTAAAATAGTTTGAAGTTGAAGATTTTGGATACAAAAATTTTTAGTTGATTAACTATGAATATAAATTATTGAATGATTTTACAGATTTGAACGTTACAAATTAAATTGTCTGACTGATTTCAATGGAAAATTAAATATGCAAAACTATCAAAAAAACTAACCTTTCAACTTTACAATTTTAATTGTTCTATTTAAGAAAATTTAATTTTTAAGTCAAATTGTTCAATTGTAATATATAAAAAACAATTAAACAACTTTTAATTTAAAATTCGTGACAAAATATAGATTTTGGCAGATTTCGAACAAAAAATTTAGAAGCTTTTTAAGAATTTTAAAAGGCTTTAGAAGAATACAAAACATTTCCTAGAAAAACTAAAAATGATTTTTTATTTTTAAAAACTAGTTTTAAGAGAAATTTTAAAAAGGTCTAGAAAATTTTTACAAAATTTCAGAAATGAATGTGAAAAATTTGAAGGAAATTTTTTTTAAGTTGGTAGAATTTGAAAACAAAGTTTAGGAAAAATTCGGATCATTTTAGAAGAATGATGTTTAGAAATTTTGAACCAGAAATAATTTAAAGTTTGAGAAAGTGTAAAACAGCGTGCAGATGTTTCAAGATTTTGAAATAAAATTTAGAAGCATTTTAAGATTTTTAAACTATTTAGAATAAAAATAATTCAAAGTCAAATTTAAGAAGTGTTCTAAGTTTATAAAAAATGTAATTGTTTAATTTTTAGTGTTTCTAGCTTAAAATTATATATTATATTTTTGGAATTATACCATTTATAAAAGGTAAAAAAAATTATATGTCAGTTTAACTGAATTTAATTTAAAATTATTAAGTTGCACAGTATTAGCAGCATCCATTTTATACTTGTAAATTATTGAGCATTTGAATACGAAATTGTGAAACTAAACAACTTTCATACTTCAATGTAAAAAGTTTAAAATTCAAGAGTTTCAGTTTGAGTGCTTTCACTTGAAGCTCTTTTTTTATTCCTTCAAATGGAAACATTTTTCAAAGGAAGTTTTAATGGATTTCAATAATATGAAGGTATTCCGAAGGATGTTAAATGTTTGAGGATATTTTTAAAACTTTCAACGAATTTTTAAGAGCTTTATAAAGGTTGAACGGATTTCAAATAATTTTAATTGATTTTATACGCTCGCAAGGTATTTTAGTAAACTTTCCAGTGTTTTAGGATTTATTAGATTTTATAGGAACGGTTTTTTTTCATATTACGTTATTTTATAAGATTGTAATTTATTTCAAGGAGTGTATTTACAAGATTTGAGCGATTTTGTAGGGTTTTAAATATTTTCAAATATTTCAAGGTGTTACGAAATATTTTAAAGAATTTTTAAGAGTTTAGAATATTTTAAACGATTTCAAGGATTTCGCAATTGATTTACATTATTTGAGGGGATTTTAAAGAATTTTGGATACTAGGATATTTTTAGAATTCTAAGGAATTTTTTTGATCTTTGAAAAATATCAAGGTATTTCAAAAGATATTAAAGGAATTTTAATATCTCGCGGCATTTTCATTATATTTCAATCATTTAGCGTAATTACAAAAAATCTAAGAGATTTTAGGATACTTACAGAAGTTCCAAAGCAGTTTTAAGAACTTTAAAAAGTTTAAAGGAATTTCAAAGGATTTTAAGTATTTTAGGGGTTTTAAAAAGAATACACTTTGGCAGGAAACTGAACTGCTCGATTCAAAATTAACTTGTTTGTTGAAAATTCCTAGTTTTAATTGAAAATTAAGCTAATTATTTGAAAATTCGACTATTTGGTGGAATTTTTTTTGTAAAATAAATTCTGTTTACCTGAAAAGTTAACTGTTCAATTTTTGGTTGAAAATTCATTGTTTATTAGTCGAAAATTAATTTTTTTAATTCATATTTTTGGTTCAATATTAAATTGTTTATTTGAACCTTTTTCTTGTGTAAAATAAATTTTTTATCTGAAAAATTAACTTCCATTTTTTTTTGCTTAAAATTTTTCACATTCATTTTCGATAATTTTGTAAATTTTTCTAAATTTTTTAAAAATTTCTCTTGAAACTAATTTTTAAAACTAAAAAATCATTTTTAATTTTCCTAGGAAATGTTTTGTATTCTTCTGAAGCCTTTTAAAATTCTTATAAAGCCTCTAAACTTTTTGTTTGAAATCTGCCAAAATCTATATTTCTTTACGAATTTTAAATTAAAAGTTGTTCATATGTTTTTTATATATTAAAAGTGAACAATTTGACTTAAAAATTGAATTTTCTTAAATAAAACAATTACAATTGTAAAGTTTCAACAATATTTTTTGTTTAAGTATTGAATATTTAATTTACCATTTAAATAAACAGTCAGACATGTCTAAATAGTAATTAATTGCTCTTTTTCTGATTTAAAAAATTTCAAATAGAATGGTTTTAAACTGGAATTTTTAGATTGATAATTAAATTGTTTATTTGAAAATTCGACTATTTGGTGGATTTTTTTTGTAAAATAAATGTTGTTTACCTAAAAAGTTAACTATTCCATTTTCGGTTGAAAATTTGTCCTTCATAAGTTGATTTTTTTTAAGATTCATCATTGTAGTTAAAGATTAATATTTTCAGTTAAAAATGAAACTATTGAGTTGAAAATTTAATTATTTGGTGGAATTTTTGTAGTATAATATCAATTTTTTTATTTTTAAATTTAACTATTCCATCTTTCGTTGAAAATTTATCTTTTATAAGTTGAAAATTAATTTTTTTTTTAAGATTCATCATTGCAGTTAAAAAATTCACATTTTCAGTTGATAATTAAACTATTTGATTTGAAATTTTAACTATTAGGTGTTCGCAGCTTCCAAATTATACGCGTAAATTACTGAGCATTTGAATACACAATTTGTCAATAAAAAAACTTTTAAACTAAGAGAGAGTTCTTAAAGAGTTCCAGTTTGAGTTCTTTCATTAGCAACTCAGTTTTTATTCCGTCAAATGGAAAGATTTTGAGCCTGAGTATTCGATGTTTTAAATTTGAGTGACCGTGAAAAATTTTTTCGAACCGGGAAATGATCGTGAATTTTTTTCTATGATTAAAACAGCCACCCTGAATATTTCAAAATTTTCGTACCAGTTTTTTTCCGAAATTCGGTCTGAAGTGAGGCCGAGACCTGAATGTGATCGGTACTACAACTTCTTTATTTTTATCAGTGGAAAATATTTCCTATTCGCCCCAAAGATTGGCGGACGCTCACGAGTTAATGGGATCCACATTTTTCAATGAGCACAATGATACGCAAACAGCATTGAAGTATTGGCGAACTGCTATGACTATCAGGAATAATAATATGGTGGATGGTAAACCATTGCCAAAGTTTCCGCTAATGCCAAAAAGAGATAGTTTCCGAAATGCAACCGAGTTCGCCACAATGGAGGAGTTGAACAGTGTTATGTTAGATTTGGATGCAATTAGAATCCAAAGTTTGTTGATTTGTGAGCGGATTTTGGGCCCTCATCATAAAGATACACTCTTCAGACTGATGTACAGAGGAGCTTCGTATGCTGATGCACTAAGGTTTGTCATTTTTATTTTATATTCCTACACAGGCTTATTTCCCTTTTTTTATTATATTTTTTATTTCCTCCCTTTTTTTTACAAAGAATTCCTCTTTTTCCCCATCCTATTTTCCAGGCAGGATGTCTACTAGGGTGGGCTAAAAAAGCAAAATTTTTTTAATTTTGTTTATGGCTGGCAAAAATCTTTTTCTACATATCAAAATGAGCTTTCATGATTTTTTTTCAGATTTTCAAAACGATTTCTTCAATTAGCAGAAACTTTTTGGAGATTGAAACTTTTAAAGCATTGATTTTTTTCTATATATTTTTTAATGTTAGGTCGCCTTAAAATATATTTAAGGCGATTTAAGTAATCTGCAAATTATATACGAAATAACAGAGGGGTTTTTTAATTATATCTTTATAGTCTAATAGATTAATACATAGATTAATTAAAATTATTATTCATAAAAATGATTTATTTAATATAATTTTATTTTCAAATATCAATTTATTATAAATATGATCAAATTTAAATATTAATTTTAATAATAGCGAAATAAATATTCATTTGGTTTGTTCAAAATTGTATAATTTTACTTTATTTTCAATAATCTATTTATTATATACCTTAATAATTATTGTAAATATTGTTATTTATTTTAATCCTGAATCTAGCTCACGACACGAACATTTGAAATATATGGAAAAAAATCACTGTTTTCAAAGTTTCTAACAGAAGATATTGTTATAAAAATCTCACAGAAATCATGAAGACTCACTTTGATATGTAGAAAAATATTTTTGCAAGCCATTGTCAAAATTAAAAAAAAGCGGTCTTGGCCATAAAAAAAACTATATAAAATTATCGAAATTGCTCGCGAAACGAAAATATTTTGAAGTTCGAAAAATATTATTTTACTTAATGATACGCCAAACTCGCTATTGTAATTATTTTGAATTTTCCTTTTATACTTACATGTATGTTTAGGTCTTAAAACCCCTAAAAATGGATATTAAATTGTTTAAATGATTTTGTACCATTTTTAATTACCTTCGAAACTTTGATTTTCATATAAAAATTATTTTCAACGTAACTGCATTCATCACCAGAATTTTTTTTAATTAGAAGTTTTTGACAATCGTTTGTTACATTCAAATAAATGAACTTGTACACCGAGAACTAATACGATGAAAAAATTGTGACCAAGCATTGAAGAATATCGAAAAAATTACTGTTTTCAAAGTTTCAAGCTTCAAAAAGTTTATGCTAACTGAAGACATCGTTCTAAAAATCTAAAAAAAAATGACGAAGGCACTTTTTGACATGTCAGCGTTTTTTTTTAGGCAGGGAATTTTTTCGAGAGGATGCTTAATTTTTTTTTAATTGCAACATAAAATTGAATAACAATGATTCTTTATTTGTATAGATAGTTTTTTTGTGTAGAAATTAATCATCTTGGTTAAAGGTTCATCTTTATGATTCAAAATTGAATTGTTCTAGTTTATTTTATTTTTGAATTTAAGTCCATTTTTTGTTTAAAACTTTATTTTTTCTTGCTCAAAATTCAAAAATGTAGAGGAAAATTCGTATTTTTTAATAAAAAATTCCTCTATTACGTAGAAAATCCAACATATTTAGTTAAAACCCGTTTGCGTTAAAAAGTGCAGTATTACAGTTTAATATTTGTCATTTTTGTTAAAAATTTGTCTTTTTAATTAAAAATTCCTCTATTACGTAGAAAATCCAACATATTTGGTTAAAAGTCGATTTTTTTTTAGAAAATGATCTTTTTCTTTGCAATTTAATCTTCTTGTTTAAATTTTTTCTTTTGCGTTAAAAAGTTCAGTATTACAGTTTAATATTTGTCATTTTTGACAAAAATTTGTCTTTTTTAATTAAAAGTTCCTCTGTTACGTAGAAAATCGAACACATTTGATTAAAAATTGATTTTTTTTAGAAAATTATCTTTTTCTATGCAAGTTAATCTTCTTGTTTAAAATGTGTCTTTTGCGTTAAAAAGTCCAGTATTACAATTTAATATTTTTCATTTTTGTTAAAACTTTCTCTTTTTAAATGAAAAATTCCTCTATTACGTAGAAAAACCAACGCATTTCATTAAAAATTGATTTTTTTTTAGAAAATTATCTTTTTCTTTGCAAATTAATCTTCTTGTTTAACATTGTTTATTTTACTTAAAAAATTCCAGTATAACAGTTTAATATTGATCATTTTTATTGAAAACTCATCTTTTAGGTTGAAAATAAAATTACTTGGTCGAAAATTAAACTCTTTTGTTGAAAATTAATTTTTTTTATTGAAGATTCTTCATTTTAATTAAAAATTCATTTCTTTGGTAAAAATCTGAACTATTTGATTGAAAACTTGTTTTTTCGTTGATTGAAAAGGATATTGTTTGCCGAAAATGAACTATTTTGATGAAAATTTGTTTCTTTGTTGGTTGAAAATTATCTTGTTTTTTAAACTGAAAATTTAACTATTATTCCAGTTAAATATTCCATAATTGTAGATACAAATTCTTCTCGTTGGTTGAACATTCATTTTTTAACCAAAAAATTAAATTTGTCAATTGAAAATTCATATTTTTTTAGGAAACTAAACTTATTTGTTGAAAATTCATGCTTTTGGTCAAAAATTAATTATTATAGTTAAAGAATAATGACTTTAGTTGCAATTTCATCTTTCTGGTTTAAAATTCAGCTATTCCGCTTAAATATTTACAATTTTAGTAAGTTTTTTTTATTGAAGATTAAGGTTTTGAACTTAAAATTTAATTATTTAACTTTTGAATGCCAATTTATCTTTTTAGTACAAATTAATTTGTTGTTGAAAATGCAAATGATATTTTTCTATTCGAAAAGTTAAGTATTTGTTTCGAAGTTCATTTATTTTGCGATTTTTCTTTAAAGGCATGGTATTTTTTCGAGAGGGTGCTTATTTTTTTTAAATTGCACTGTACAATTGAATAAAAAGGATTCTTCATTTGTAAAGATAGCTTTATATTACTGTATTTAACTATTTTTTTGAAAATTAATTTTTTTAACTGAAAATTTAACTATTAATTTTTTGGTGAAAAATAACGTATAATTAGACATATACATTTTTTTGACAAAAAGGCCTACAAATTAAACTAGGCACATTAATGTCTACACGTAAAACTCTACACGAAAGAAAAGTTTGAAGTGAACTTTATTTAGTGAACGTCCTTATAAAATCTAATATTTTATTTAAAATTTAATTATTTGGTTGCAAATTTAACTATTTTGTTCAAAAGTAATCTTTTTTGGTGGAAAATTCAACCCTTTTGTTCTATATTTGTCCTTTTGAATATAAAATTCGTCCTGCTGGATTAAAAAATCAACTATTTGCTTGAAAATACAAAAATGTTTTATTGAATTTTAATCATTTTGGTTTTAAAATTCGATCATTTGGGTTAAAAAAATGTTTTTGTAAAATTCATCTTTCGTGATTGAACATTACACTTTTTTGTTGAAATTTCTACTATTTTGTTAAAATTTTAAAACTTTTGGTCTAAAACTCAACTGTTTTGTTGTACTTACATTCGTATTGGCTGAAAATTGACATTTTTCTTTCAAATTCAACTTTCTTCTAAAAATGTATTCGGTTTGGTTTGAAAATTTTAATATTTTTGTTAAAAATGTAACGGTTTTTGGTTAAAGTTTAATCATTCTTGTTTAAAAATTCGACCATTTGTTTGAAAATTCATATTTGTAGATTAAAGATTCAAATGTTTGTTTAAGAAATCAACTACTTTTTTCAAAAATTCGCTACTTTTGGTTGGAACCTCAACTATTTCCTTGTAAATGTGAGTTAAAATAAAAACTTTTTTTTTATAATTCAACTATTTGGTTGAAAATGTACTTTTTGTTAGAAATTCATCTTGATTGGAAGTTGAACTAATTTTTGAAGAATTCTTTTTTTGTTTATTCAAATTTTTGTAATTTTGTAAGAGACACAAAATATCTCAGAAAAATCTAGGGTTTCAATTTTGTTTCAGGCCTTTTTGCTACAAACTCAGTTTGAATTTAAATTATTTTCTCTCCTGATTAACAACTTTTTTTTGTAGAAAATTAATTTTTTTGACTGAAATTTTAAGTATTCCATTTTTTGTTAAATATATTCATTGAAAAATCGTATTTTCTATTAGGAAATTAATAGTTAAAGTAAAAGTTAAAAAGGCATTTCTTTGATTGTAAAATTAACTATTTTGTTGAAAATGTATATATTTATGTTGATAATTGATCTAGAAGAACTGCCTTGTTACATTTTTTTTCAAGATTCATTTCTTTGTTTGAAAATTAATTTTTTTAACTGAAATTTCATCTATTTCCTTTTTGGTTAAATATTGATTTCATTCAGTTTACAATTCAACTCCTTGGTTGAAAATGCAGTATTTGTTGAAAAATCTTATCTTTTGTTAGAAAAATTAATTATTTTGTTAAAAATTCATGCAATTTGTTGAAAAATCCATCTGTTTGGTAGAAAATTAATCTTCTCAGTTCAAAAATGATCTCTTCGATCGACAAATTAATTATTTGGTATAAAATTCGTAAAATATTGAATTCAATATGGTACCCAACATAATTTTATTTAAAAGAATTTATTTTCCTATTATTCCTCTAATTTCGTGAAAAATTACTCTATTTTCCCTGTTTTTAGAGCATTTGGGGCTGAGAAGTCTGTTTTCCGCAAAAGAAGTTTACAAAACAGTAATAAATAAATGTTTAAAAATTAAGATCAAATTATGATTTTTTTAATACTTCCAGGTATCAATACTGCATAGATTTATGGAGAAGAGCTCTAGAAATTCGAGTGGAGAAAGATTCTGTAAGATTTTTTTTAGAAAATACTATCTATTATATTTGTTTAAATTTATAATTCTATATCTGTGGTATTATTTAATTATATTACTTGCAGATTTTGTTTAGTGATACCTGCTTTACTGCTCAAGCTCTCGTTCGTTTGATGGTTGATTTAAACGAAAAAGTATTCGAAATGGTAGACCGAAATCGTGAAAAGCAAGAACCAAGATTCTATGATGTTGTAGCAATATTTAAATTACTTACGGGACAACTCACAGAAGCGAGGTTACTCTTGGAGGTAAAGTAGTCTTTAAATAGCCTTAAATTAAATAAATTTATTTGTAATTCAGTAACAGAAAATTGTAAATCTATAGATACTTTATCTTGGGTTGGTTAAAAAGTATGATGATAGGCGAAAAAGGATCAAAACAGATTTGAAAATTGCTGCTGGTATCAGAGCTTAAAATCTAGGTTATAATAAAAACTTCGTAAATCGAACTAAATAATTAAAATGAAGTGAACTAAATAAATAAACAATAATTTTATAAAACTACAAAATACTGTTAATCCATAAAAGAAAGTTTACAAGCTCTTAAAACAAGAATTTTTAGTAGGAAAATGTGTACAAGAGAATTATTAAACAATAGATCATCTTTTTTATTTTTTTAGTTTTCAATTTTATTAGAAAAGATTTCAGTACTTTTTTCAACACCGGAATATATATTATTTTACAAAAAGTAAATTTTCTACGAAATAGTTAAATTTTCAACAAAAAAGTAGAATTTTTAACCAAAAAGTATGGCTTTTTAACAACATAATTTAATTTTCAACCAAATGTTGGCATTTTTATTCAAGAAAGATAAAACCTCTCTTAAAAGAAATAAATGTTTGTTGAAAAAAAAATTTTTTTTCAATTTAAATTTTAATCCATAGAAAAGATTTCAGTTCTTTTTTCAACACGCAAATATTATGTTTAAACAAAAAACAATGATAATTATTGGGTTGAGAATTTAACAGTTTTCTGAAAAAGGCATCTTTTTTCGTAGCAAATTCAACTGTTTTGTTCAAAAAAAATTTTTTTGGTTTAAAAATTCACCTTTTTTCGTAGAACATTAAACTTTTGTTTAAAATTATTATTTTCTTGCTAATAAGTGAAATGAAATCTTTTTGGGATAAAAGCTTTTTTTTTAGAAAATTTGTCTTTTTTTATTTAAATGTTCATCTTTTTCAGTATAGATACTCCATCTTTCTTGGAAAAAATGAAACTGTTTTGTTGAAAATTAAACTATTTTATAGAAAATTTTCTTGTTTAAAATGCCTATTTTTGTGTTGAAAAGTCTATGGAAATCTTTTTGGATGAAAATTCAATTTTTTTTCTTTGAAAATCTGTATTTTGTATAGGTATAGGCATTTTCATTTTTCTTGGACAAAAATGCAACTTTTTGGTTGAAAATTTAAGAATCTTGTTAAAAGTCATACTTTTTGTTTAAAAATTCGACTATTTAGCAGAAAATTAACTTATTGTTTACAATTCTTATTTTGTAGATGGATAGTGAACCTGAATCTTGTTTGGATAATAATGTAACTGTTTTTTAATCGTTGTTTTTTAATTTATCTATTTTAAAAGAAATTTCATCTTTCGTGAAAAAAATGCACGTCGTTGGTTGAAATTTAACCTCTTTTGGAAAATTTGTCCTTTTGATTTTAAAGTTTACCTGCTTTAGCATAAATTACATCTTTCTTGTGTAAAAATGCAACTATTTGGTTGAAAATTGAATAATTTTGCTGAAAATTGATACTTTTTTATTGAAAATTCTGCTGTTTTGTTGAAAATTGAACCCTTTCGTAAAAAATTGAATTTTTGTTTAATCAAAAATTTATTTGTTTGAGGAGAAATTTTATCTTTCACGGAGAAAAATAGCTGGCTTAGTCGAAAATTAACTTTATTCTTAAAAATTCATCTCGTTGCTGATAACAATTTCATCTTTTTTTTTGTTAATTCAACATTTTACTTGAAAATTAATAATCTGTTCTGGTTGAGGATTCAAGAATTTTGTTCAAAATTCATTTTTTTTTTGTATATTCATCATATTAACTGGAAATTCAAAGATATAAATCAAAGATAGAAATTCAAGGATATAAAATACGATTCTTATTGCTCCTGAGAGCATGCAAACGGCTTCAATTTTATTTTTCAGTAAAATATGATTTCGAAAATTTAGTTGTAACCTATTTTTTTTTATAAGAAGCGTCCAGTGCATAAAAAGCAGCGAGAGAGTTATGATCGCATTCTCAAATGTGTGACGCATTTGATATACCTGCTGCTGGAAACGGCACAATCGAAAGAGGAAAAAGACGAAATGCGGCAGCTAGTTCACAATTTGGTTAGACAGAATCCAAAATGCGCCTCCACCGAGGACACTCTCTTGCATCTTTGTGTGTCGAGAGTAAATACCATTCACTCAAACTATTTCACTGCCGACGATATACAAGTAAGTTCGCCAATTTTATATTTAATATTTGTAAAAAAGAAATAAAATAAAAGGTATTACGAGCATTTTTGTTTTTATAAAATATTGTTTCAGATGATATTTCCGCACTTGGAAGTAGTCAAATTACTTCTGGAATCTAGAGCCCACGTAAATGCGAAAAACGATTCGCGCTCTACTCCTCTGCACATCGCAAGCAAGTCCTGCAACTTCCACAACTCTGTAAGTTAAAATATTTTCTTAAAACTTTTAGACAAGTACGTACACAAGCGAAAAATTTAATTTTTATAAATATAACCAAAAAAAAGTACATACTGAGTACATTTTTATTAAATATTCAATTAAAAAATAGAAATTTTCAATTAAAAATGGAAAAATGACATATTTAGTAAATAAATTTAGTTTAAGCAAGACAAAATGCATTTTCAAGAAAATATTTCACTTTCCAACCAAAGACCTTCTACAAACAAAAGATTTAACATAATGGTTCATTTTTGACCCAAGTAGTTGAATTTTTTGTTTACAAAGATCAATTTTCAACAAAAATTATTAATCTTCAACTAGAATAGTGAAATTTCCAATGAAAAAGATTTATTTTCTGACAAAAAAGATAAATTTTCAACACAAAATATCAATTTTTTACTAAAGTTGGTCCATCTTCAACCAAATAGTTCAATTTTCGACTGAAAAAGATTGATTTTCAAAAAATAATGTCATAGTAGATATATATTTTATCCAAAAGATATTTTAATTTTGACTCGACAGTTGAATTCAATTAAAAAAAGGCGATTTTTTACCATAATAGTTTAATCCAAACAGTTGCATTTTTATAAAAAAATTAATTCTAAACCCCAAAAGGAAACTTAAAAAAAAGATTCTTTTTAATTTTTTAATTTTCTACCAAATAGATGAACTTTCAACCCAAAAAGGCGAACTTTCAAACAAAAAGTTTAATTTTTCACAAAAAATTTAGACTTTTAAACGAAATTGTGGAATTTCAAGCCAAATAATATAAATGTTAACGAAAAATATAATCGTGAGGAGGGAGCAACAGCAAAAAAAGAAATAGAAGCATAAAAAAAAATCACTAACAAGAATATTATTTAAAGGATCTCTCTTATAGAAATTTCCTAACTTTTGCAAGATTTTGATGTTTTCTGGGGATTTTCCATATTGCCGTGAATATATTTTTAACGGCCTAAGTATATCCAATTTAAAAAAAATTAATTAACTGCCGAAATCATTTATCATTATTTAAAAAGTACATAATTTCTTATAAAAAGAATAATTTGGTTTAATATAAAAAAGTGATTTCTACTTTATCTACATTCTTAGGGCATAAAAGTGTGTTTATTAAGTTACAGATTTATTTACTTATTTAAAAATTCAACTAATTGGTTAAAAGTTTAAACTCATTTATTAACAACATTTTTTTATTCAAGATTCATCATTTTAAGTAAAAATTCAGATCTAGTTGAAAATATAACTACTTTGTTGAAAATCAATTTTTTTAACAAAAAATTTTAATATTCCAGTCGAAAATTAGACTATTTTGCTGAAAAAACTTTTTTTTTTTGCGAAGAATTAGATTTTAAGAGAAAAATCAACTATTCTATTTTTCATTGAAAATTTAATTTCCCCCTCCTTTTTCAATTGTTATTTTTGTCTCTAGTGAGTCGAAAAGTAAGGTAGTTTGGAAGCCTGGTTTTTAATTGCTTTTTTAGCACATTTTTTCTCATAAGAAAATAAATTTCTGTTCGATCTTAAACGAAAAAATATTTTTTTTTAAAATGAAATTTTAATTACACAGGCCCACAAAAAAAAACAAAAGTGTCTGTGCAATTGACCAGACCTATATATTCTTATGTATTTTTCGACGCTGAATCCGAATTTGCAATAAAAAAGTAGGGTCCAGCTACTTTTTTATTGGGTTTTGCTCGAAAAACCTCATTTTTTACGGGTTTCTCATGGTTTTTTTAAATAAAAAAAATAAATAAAAATTTTATTTTTTGACTTCAGAATCGAATTCTACGGGAAAAAATACATCGAAAACCATGTTTTGATTTTTTTTTTACAAAAATTTCAACCCACCA
>NC_046658.1:90529548-90540287 GCF_010883055.1 Belonocnema kinseyi | reverse complement strand
AGAGATGAAAACTTTGAAAGAACTATGAAAGATGATGAGAAAGCAGCATGGTCTAGTTTTAAAGATGTATCAACAAAATTTTTGGGTAACACTAAAGACGTACATTACAAAACTATTGTAAAAAAAATGGTACGCAACTTTGAAAAACTGGGCTGCCTAATGAACTTGCGAAGTATTAGCGAAAATTCTACAAACTCAATTGATTAACCCATTAAAACTCTAAGGCACTTCTTAAAAGAAGCTAAAAATATTATAATGGAGTTCATGAATATCGCTATACATAGGTTCTAAGTCTTACTTTATGATCAAGGGTCGAAAAAAGTTCTAGTTTTGTGATTCATGTAGTGGAAAACCTCCAGAACAGTATCCAAAACATGGATTTTTTGAAAAAAATATCAATTTATCACGTTTATTGTCCACTTACGCCGACTAGGAGTTGTTTTTTGAAAAAAAATGACTTAAAATTTATGATCAGCGACCTCAAAAACCCCCAGTAAAGTATTTTCAATGTTTATAAATCGGTTTAAAATCGTAAAACTTGATTTTAATGTCATTTTAATCAAATTTGAAGCAAATTTTCACTTTTCGCGATTTTCTGCCTTTTCATCGCCGTATGGTGGGTTGAAATTTTTGTCAAAAAAAAATCAAAACATGGTTTTCGATGTATTTTTTCCCGTAGAATTCGATTCTGAAGTCAAAAAAATAAAAATTTTATTTATTTTTTTTTTATTAAAAAAAAACATGAAAAAACCGTAAAAAATGAGGTTTTTCGAGCAAAACCCCATAAAAAAGTAGCTGGACCCTACTTTTTTATTGCAAATTCGGATTCAGCGTCGAAAAATACATAAGAATATACAGGTTTGGTCAATTGCACAGACACTTTTGTTTTTTTTGTGGGCCTGTGTTATTTGACTGAAAAGTAATATTTTTTACTTAAAAATTCAATTATTTGTTTCAAAATCTATGCACATTTTGAGAAGTTCTTCTTTTGAGTAGAAAATTAATCTTTAGGGTTGAAAATACCTCTTTTTCATAAAAATTTTAACTATCACAGTTGAAGATTCATCATTTTTAGTTGAAAATTCATCATTTTGGTTAAAAATTGATTTCTTCAACTAAGAATTAAACTGTTCCAATTTTTGTTGAAAATTGATCTTTTCTAGTTCCAAATTCAACGATTTAAGTTCAAATTGGTCTTTTTAATAGAAAATTCAACTATATTGTTAAAAATACACGTATTTTGATAAAAAATTGATATTTTTATAGAAAATTGTCATTTTCTTTGAAAGGTAATCTTCTTCTCTAAAAATTCTTCTTGTCGGCTGAAAATTCGAATATTTCAGTTGAAGATTTATCATTTTAGTTGAAAATTCATCTTTTAGGTTCGAAATAAAATTACTTCGCCAAAATTTAAACTCTTTTTTTTTAATTATTTAAACTTTTTAATATTAAATATTATTTTTCAGTTGAAAGTTCGTCTTTTTGGTAGAAATCACTGTTCTTGTTTGAAAATCCATGTTCTTCTTTTTAGTCGAAATTTAAATTATTTCGAACTAAATTATTTCAACTATATTGTTAAAAATACACGTATTTTGTTCAAAAATCGATTTTTTAAATAGAAAATTATATATATATTTTTAAAGTGAATCTTGTCTAAAAATTTTTCTTGTTGGCTGAAAATTCAAGTATGCCAGATAAATATTTATCATTTTAGTTGAAAGTTTATCTTTTAGGTTGGAAGTAAAATTATTTGGTTAAAAGTTGAACCCTTTGTTAAAAATTATTATTTATTATTATTGTTATTATTTCGAAGATTCCTTATTTTAGTTAGAAATTTATTTCCTACGTTGAAAAATGAGCTGTTTGATTTAAAAATGGTTTTTTCTTTAGCTGAAAAGGATTTTTTTTGCCGAAAATTTGACTATTTTGTTCAAAATTGGTTTCGTTTTTAGTTGAAAATTATTATTCTTTTTTTTAATCTGAAAACGAAACTATTATACCAGTTAAATATTCCATAATATTAATTACAAACTGATTTCTTTGGTTGATTATTCATTTCTTAATTTCAAATTCAATTATTCAATATTTTTGGTTGAAGAATGATTTTTCCTATTTCAAAATTCAACAATTTGAATTAAATTTGGTCTTTTTAATCGAAAATTCAACTAATTTGTTGAAAATACACGTATTTCGTTTAAAAAATTTATTTTTCAGTTGAAAATTCGTCTTTTTGGTAAAAAATCAAATTATTTCGAACTAAATTATTTCAACTATATTGTTGAAAATACAAGTTCTTTTTATCAAAAAATGGTTTTTTTATATATAAAATTATTATTTTTCTTTGAAAGTTCATGTTGTCTAAAAATTCTTCGTTTAGGTTTGAAATAAAATCATTTGGTTTAAAGTTGAATCCTTTGTTAAAAATTATTATTATTTTGAAGATTCCTAATTTTAGTTAAAAATTTATTTCTCAAGTTGAAAAATGAGCTATTTGATTGAAAAATGGGTTTTTCTTTGGATGAAAAGGAATTTTTTGCCGAAAAATTAACTATTTTGTTGAAAATTGGTTTCGTTTTCAGTTGAAAATTTTTTTTTCAACTGAAAATGTAACTATTATACGAGTTAAATGTCCCATAATATTAATAAAAAACTTATTTATTGAGTTGGTTATTCATTTCTTGATTTAAAATTAAATTATTCAATTGTTGATTAAAAAATGATCTTTTTCAGATCTTTTTCTCGGTTAAAAATTCGACCATTGACAATTTATTTTTTTTTCAGTAAAAATGAATTTTGGCTTCTTTGAAAATTCAACTATTTCAGTTGGAGATTCATTGTTTTTTTTATGAAACCTTATGTTTTTGGTTAAAAATGCAATGGTTAAATTTTTGTTAAAAATAAATTTTATGAACTAAAAATGTAACTATTCCATTTTTGGTTAAAATTATATTTTTTTATTTCAATATAAAACTATTTTCTGAACATGTCTCCTTTAATTTAAAATTTTAACTAATTGTTAAAAATGCATGTTTTTTTAAATTGAATTTTTTTTATAGAAAATTAATTCAAAGTTTATCTTTATGGCTTAAAAATTCAACTATTTTAATTCATCACGTTCATTATAATCATATTTTAACGCAACCGAGCAAAAAATTCAAAATAAATCAATTTTTAAACCAATACTTAAAACATCCACCAAAAAATATAAATTTCCAATAAAAAATGGAATAGTTAAACTTTTAGACTACAAAATTAATTTTTAATAAAAAAACAACTGAATTTTCAAGAAAATAGTTCAATTTTCAACCTACTGATGAATTTACAACAAAAATGTCACCTGAATAAATAAATTTTAAATTCAAAAAATTAATGTTCAACCGTAATGAATTTCCAATTAATATTGTAAATTTTTAACTTGAATAGTTGAATTTTAAACTTGAAAGATGAATTTCAAATTAAAATGATGAATCTCTAACTATAAAAATTGAATTTTTTACAAAAAAGATGAATTTTCAACCAAGAAGATTAATTTCCACCAACAAATATTAATTTTCAACTAACAAAGATGATTTTTCCACCAAAAAATAGTTAAATTTTTAGTCAAAGAAATTAATGTTTAACGAAAGAGATTAATTTTTACACAAAATTATAAAGTATTCAATTGGAACAATAGTTAAATTTTCAGTTTAAAAAACAAAATAATTTTCAACCAAAAAGTAAATAAGTTTTCAACAAAATAGTGAAATTTACTTTAACTGTTATTCCTATTTTTGTGTTGAAAAGTCAATTGAAATCTTCTCGGATGAAAATTCAACTATTTTCCTGTGAAAATGTGTATTTTTTATTGAAAAATCTACATGTTTTAGTAGAATTTTCATTTTTCTTGGACAAAAATGCAACTGTTTGGTTGAAATTGTAAGAATCTTGATAAAAAGCCATAGTTTTTGTTTAAAACTTCGATTATTTAGCAGAAAATTAACTTATTGTTTACAATTCTCAGTTTAAAGTTTGATAGTGAACCTGAATATTCTTTGGATAATAATTTAACTATTTTTTAATCGTTTTTTTTTTTTAATTCATCTGTTTTAGAAGAAATTTCATCTTTCTTGAAAAAAAATTCCACTGTTCGGTTGAAAATTTAACCTCTTTTGGAAAATTAGTCTTTTTGATTTTAAAATTAACTTGCTTTAGCAGAAATTACATCTTTCTTGGATAAAAATGCAACTATTTGGTTGTAAATTCAACAATTTTGCTGAAAATTCATACTTTATTAAAAATTTTTTTGTGTTTTGTTGAAAATTTAACTATTTCGTAGAAAATTTACTTTTTGTTTAAGAGTAATATTTTGGTGTTGAAAAAAGAACTGCAATCTTTCCTATTGATTTGATCCAAAGAAAAAACAAGTTTTCAATAAAAAAAATAACTGTAATAAATAAAAAATTAACTGTAATACTTGAATTTCTAACTGAAAATAAGAATTTTTAAACAAGAAGAATCTATTAATACCCAAAAATCGATTTTTAACCAAACATGTGGTTTTTAACGAAATAGTTGAATTTTATACAAAAAAAAGATGAATTTTCAACCATAAAGATTAATTTTCTACAAAAAAGGCGAATTTTTCACAAAGAACATACATTTTTAAACTACTAGTATAATTTCTTCATGAATGAAAAAAATAAATAATTCGATTAAATTTTAAAAAATTGTATTGAGATTAAAATCACATTTAAAATCCTTTGAAATGTCCAAAAATCAAGTTAATGTAAAATTTGGACCCTTTTTTCCCTTAAAAAGAAAAGAAAAAAACCGATTTCCCTTTTGACAAAAATAAAAAAGAGGAGCGACAAATTTATTGTTTATTTTTCTCCAAAGCAATAACGATTTTTTTCTTTTCTTTTTAAGGGCAAAAAAGGAAAATTTTTTTTTTCGGATTGCATTGGGAACATTTGATGGTTGTTGTCCACATTCAGTCGTTCGATTCTTGTTTTTTTTTTCAAGAATTCTTCATATTAACTTGATTATTGGACTTCAAAAAGGATTTATGAAAAAATTATACTTGTTGTTTAAAAATGTATATACTTTGTGAAAAATTCGCCTTTTTTTAGAAAACTAATCTGTATGGTTTAAAATTCATCTTTTTGAAGGAGAAAAAAGAGAAACGAAAAATTTTATTCATCTTTCCTGCTCTTTATTTTGTCCAAAGGGAACACAATTTTTTTCTTTTCCATTTTATGGAAAAAGTTTTTTTTTAGATTTCAATCGAAACATTTTATGGTGGCTGTACAAATTTCAGGTTGGCCGCTGGACCGGGAAATGACCGGGAATTTTCTGAGACCGGGAAAAACCGGGAAATGGCAGTGAATTTATTTCTTGATCGGGAATATTACAAATTTTTAGAAGAGAAATCTATCCAATTTCGATTTCAACAGTTTTTCAAATAATTAGTTGAATTGATATCTTGTTCAATTATGATATCATTCAGTTTATAATGCATAATTCGAAAATCTGTTACCTAACAAATTCTCTATTTTAGATTTTTGATTTTAAGCTTATATTTTTAATTTTAAGAATTTTAACGTGTAGTCTTGAATACTTAAACAATTAAAAATTTAAAACGATTAAAGTTGAAAATTTTTGATAAAAAATAGTTGCATTTTATCAACTGTAAATATAAATGAATGATTTTTAAAATGATACTTTAAGTATTAGAAACTGCACAATAATTGATTTGATAAAACGATTCTAAATTCGTTGAAAGTTAAAGAATTTCCAGATTCGTAATTAATGCGTAATGACAGGCTTTTATTTAATTAAAAATATTGTTTCAGTCTAAATTATTCAATTTTTAATCCATGTAATTAATAAAAAATTTCATTAAGAAAAAGGATAATCATTTACTATTTAGCAATATTTGACTTGGAATTTAAGAAGACCAAATTGAAGCTAAATATTTAAAAGTAAACAATTTGAAACTTAATTGATTGACATAGAAAGCTTTGAGTTGTTAAAATTTCGAAAAGCTTTTAACATTTTAACGTCACAATTTTTATTATTCTACTTAATAAAATGTTTAATTTGTAAGCCAAATTGTTGAATTTTGATGTATAAATAATAATTGAACACGTATTATTTGTACAATTTTTTTTTTAATCCTTCAATTCTTCCCGGTTAGTTTTAAATAATATTGGAATTCGCTTGAAATCTTTTTGAATATTCTGTTAAAATAATTTTCCAAAATGAAGAATCATTTTCTATTTTCCTAGGAATTTTAAGAAAATGTTTTTATTCGTTTGGTGACTTTCATAATTCTTAAAACGCCTCTAAATTTTTTGTAAACTGCAAAAATCTACATTTTTTTTTTGTTTCGTTAAAATTATTTGAAATCATTTTAAGTTTTAAATTAATTTTTAATCTTTTTGAAACTTCTAAATATCTCTTAAAATTACTCATATTATTTTAAAAAAATAATAAGTGTTCAATTGTTACTTAGAAATCCAAATTTTAAGGACATTTTTTTTAATTCGCAGGATTTTCTCAAGTCTGTGGGATAAATTCAATTAATTTTTTAATTTATTGAGAAGTTTTGAAAAAACTTGAAAAATAAAGCTAAATTTGAAAAAATTAAAACTACTTCTAGATTTCTCAAGATTTTGAAATGCAATTTAAAAGATTTTTAAGGATGCTTAAACTATTTAAAATGAAAATAATTTAATTTCTAATTTAAGAACTTTTAAGTTGGAAAGATTTAAATTTTAATATTATCAACGGCATAAAATAACTGAATAATATAATTTTGACTATTTTGAAAGTTAATTAATTGATTCTTGAATTGAGAGTATTGAAAATGATAACCTGGATTTATACTTTTGGAATTTAATCAAAATTCTTCGAACTCTATAATTTATGAATGTTAAAAATTCGGAATTTTGCATTTTAAATTCATTAAACTTGATTTTATTCAGTTAAAAAGTGTTAATACCTTCCAGTTTATACGTGTAAATTATTGAAAAATTCAATAGAAAATTTTTCAACTTAAAAATTTTTAAACTTCAATTTTAAAAATTCAAGAGTTCCATTTTGAATGCATTAGTTTTTTTATTACTTGTACTTTTACTCTTTAGCTTTATATTTTCATTTTTATAATTTTATTGGCCGGGAAAAATATTTTCGAATCGGGAAAAACCCGGAAATTTTGTTCTTTGATTAAAACAGTCACCCTGAAATTTGGTCATTAGATTCTTAGTTTTATTTTCAGGAATTCCTCGCATTAAAAATTCAATAGTGAATTAAGATATAAATAAAGTGAATTGAGAAACACTTTTCTAAATTGACAAAATTGATTAAAACAATGAAAACCAGGAATCTGTCTTCTTTTTCGTAAAAAAATACTATTTCTAAAACCAATTTTTTTCTCGACGCACCAAATTTTTTAAATCAAATCTTTTTTTTAGCTCATAAAACTCCTTTTGGATTATGGGGCTCACCTAGACACACCAAATAAAGCTGGCGAAACACCAGCAAGCCTGATAGCCTCGAATCCTGCGAGCAACATAAATCTGGTAAATTACACAAGTTTGCAGTGCCACGCTGCTCAAGCAATTTGCAAATATGGAATTCAGTGCAACGAATTGCCAGCGACTTTACATCAATTTCTTGAATTTCATCGAGAATAAGTATAAAAAAATTTATATTTATATATATATATATATCTTCTGCGCTTTTTCCGTTTAAGAAGAATCAGGCGCGACAAGATAATAAGCCATTGACCTGTACGATATTACAATAATATTACCAATACAATCCCATATTATTAATATAAATTCGTAGCGAAAACTTTTTACTCTGAGAACAAACTAGCATTCGCATTATTTGCAACTCACAGTAGACTAACAGCGATAATAATATTATACAGCGCGTCCAAATTTGAAAGACTGGTCGACAGAAGATTTTTTTACGACATTGGGGAAACCACCCTACAGGGGATAATTATTAATTAAAAATACAAATATATGCAAAATAATTAATTTAATTTAATTAACAGTTGAGGAGAGAGAGTAAGTGTTTATAAGTTAAATTTTAAATTATTTTCCTATTCTTTGTGCCTTTAATTAATGATTATCCACTAGAATTAGGAATATCAGGGTGTCTACCCTACCTGGAAAATCCGGAAAACCTGGAATAATCAGGGAATTTTTATGTACCTCGAAAAACTTGGAAATGTCAGGGAATTTTTTTTTTAAGTTAGGTAATTTCTTCGAGAGTATACTTAATTAAAAAAAAATTAATTGTGAAAATGAATAGCAATTATTCTTCTTTTGTAAAAATTAAATTCGTCTTTCTTTTCGTTTGATATTAATTTTTTCAAATGAAACTTAAATTATTCCATATTTTTTTAATTGATGGTTTTTAGTTTAAAATTCAAGCGTCTGGTTGAAAATTTGTTATTTTTCGTATAAAATTAATCTTTTTGGTTGAAAATTAATCTTTTTTGCTGGAAAATTCAACCATTTCTCTGTAATTGTTTCTATCTCTTGGCTGAAAAATCTGTCCTTGTTCAGAATTAATCTTTTTTGGAATGAAAACTAAATTACTAGGTAGCAAGTTAAAACTCTTTTGTTAAAAATTAATTTTCTTTGTTGAAGACTCATTTTAATTTTTGAAATTCATCTCTTAAGTCGAAAAATGCGCTATTTCGTTGAAAATTCGTTTTTTGTTTAGTTGAAAATTAATTTTTTCTCACTGAAAATTTAACTATTCCAGTTGACTATTCCATCATTTTAGTTAAAAATTCATCTTCTCGGCTGACCATTACTTTCTTTAACTAAAGATTTAACTATTTATTTTTTTATCGAAAACTCATGCTTTTTATTTTAAAATCCGTATTTTTTTAGAAATTAATCTTCAAGTATTCGAGTGAAAGATTTATCATTTTATTTCCAAAATTCATCTTTTTGACTTGAAATAAAACTATACTAGTTAGAGATCCATAATTTTATTAACAAATTTAATCACTTTGTTTGAAAATGTAACTTTTTTTAAATTGTTTTTTTTATTGCAAATTATTATTTGTTTAACTGAAAAAGTAACTATTCCAATTTAATATTTCATCATTTTAGTTTGAAAATGTATTTTCTTTGGTTGAAAAATAATTCTTTAACTTAAACTTTATTCATCTTTTTTGATAGAAAACTCATCTTTTTTGGTTGCAAATTCAACTATTCCAGATAAAAATTCATTATTTTTGTTGAAAATTAATCTTGTTTAATTAAAAATGATACCATTTGGTTAAAAAATTTTTATTTTATGGCAGAAAATTAATCTTCTTCTTTGAGAATTAATGTTCTTGTTTAAAAATGCAGTTTTTTTATTCAGAATTCAAGCCTTCACGTTAAATATTTATAATTTTGGTTGCAAATCCAAATTTTTGTTTAAATTTTAAACTTTTTTGATAAAAATTCATCTTTTTAGTTTAAAATTCATTTAGTGCAGTTGTCGTTTTTCTCTGGAATTTTTTTTTTTAACTGAAAATTGAACTATTGCAATTTTGGTTGAAAAATGATATTTTCTGGTTCAAGAGGCAACTAGTTGTTTCAAAATTGATCCTATTTAATTGAAAATTCAACTAATCGGTTGAAAATTAATTTTCCAACTGAAAATTCAACTATTCTAATTTTGGTTGAAAGCTGATATCCCTAGTTCAAGAGTTAGCTGTTTGGTTAAAAATTGATCTTTTTAAATTGAAAATTAAACTATTTGCTTGAAAATTAATTTTTTAACTGAAAATTCACCTACTGCAATTTTGGTTGAAAATTGATCTTTTTAAATTAAAACTTTAACTATTTTGTTGAGAGTTCAAGTATTCCAGTTAAATATTTATAATTTTTGTTAAAAGTTATCTCTTTTATTAAAAATTTATCTTTTTAGTTTAAAATTGGCCCAAATTGGTTTAAGAGTCAGCTATTTAATATAAAATTAATTTTTTTGTTCGTCAGTTCTATTATTTGGTTAAAAATTCACGTATACTGTTTAAAATTCAATATTTCTACGTGCAGCGAATTCGAAGTATAAAAAGATAAAATACAAATTTGGAAATGTAACTAACCTTTCTTTGAGTCGGTTGTTTTTGTTGAATTTTTTTTAACTAAAAGTGTAACTATTCAACTTAAGCATTCCATTATTATTGTTAAAAACTTAACTATTCAATTTTTGGTGGAAAAATTAACTTTTGTAACTGAAAATTCATCTTTTTGGAATAAATTAATATTTTTGCTTGAAAATTCCATTATTCCATTCAAACATTTATCATTTCAGTTTAAAATTCGTCACTTTGTTTAAAAATGGAATTTTTTTTATTAGTTTTTTTTCTTGTTGAACGTTTTTTTAAACTGAAAATGTTCAAATATTCAATTATTCAATTTAAATATTACGTAATTATAGTTAAAAATATATAGCCATTCAATTTTTGGTAGAAAAATTAACTTTTTAAATTGAAAATTCGTATTTTTTGGAAGAAATTAATCTTCTTGGTTGATAATTGATATTCTTGCTTGAAAATTCAATTATTCTATTCAAACATTTATCATTTCAGTTTAAAATTCGTCACTTTGTTTGAAAATGGAAATTTTTTTATTAGTTTTTTTTTTGTTGAACATTTTTTTAAACTGAAAATGTTCAAATATTCAATTACTCAAGTTAAATATTCCCTGATTATAGTTAAAAATATAACCATTCAATTT
>NC_046658.1:90525953-90529448 GCF_010883055.1 Belonocnema kinseyi | reverse complement strand
TAAAATTCGTCACTTTGTTTAAAAATTGAATTTTTTTTATTAGTTTTTTTTTGTTGAACATTTTTTTAAACTGAAAATGTTCAAATATTCAATTACTCAAGTCAAATATTCCCTGATTCTAGTTAAAAATATAACCATTTAATTTTTTGTGGAGAAATTAACATTTTAAATTGAAAATTCATCTTTTTTGGAAGAAATTAATCTTCTTGGTTGATAATTAATATTCTTGCTTGAAAATTCAATTATTCTATTCAAACATTTATCATTTTAGTTTTAAATTTATAATTTCTTTCAAAATGTAACCAATTTTTTGTAATTAGTTTTTTTTCTTGAAATTTTTTTAAAGCTGAAAATGTAACTTGATGTTTCTTATTCAGTTTAAATGTCACGTATCTTGTTAAAAATTCACCTTCTTGGTTACAAATTAATATTTACGGTAAAAAATAATCTAGTTCTCTTTAAGATTCATCATTTTGGTCGAAAATTCATCACTTTGGTTAAAAATTTGTTGATTTTTTTTTTTGATGAAAAATTAATTTCTATCCGAAAATTTAACTTTTACTTATTGTTGAAAACTGATCTTTTTTTATTTGAGTATTTTATTGAAAAAGGGTATTTTTGGTAGAAAATTCAACTCGTACAATAATTTGATCGAATTATGTACAGAGTATTAAATGTAAAAAGATCACGTAAAAATTGATTTAAATAATTATTCAAATTCATGGACTTGAGAGAAAAATTCAAAAATGATTAATTATGTTTAATCAACATTGTTTATATTATTATTTAACTATTGAATTGAATCATGGTGATAATATATTTAAGAATATTTTATAGTATAATTTGTCCCATCTTTCGCAATTAAACATAATAATTCGATTCATAGAAAATTAAAACAAAAAAATATTTATCGTATAAACTCCTGGAAAAAAAACTTGAGATATCTGGAAAAACCTGAAATTGTCAGGGAATTTTTTCCGGGGATTTGAGTGGACACCCTGATTATCCACTCTGGCCAGGTTTCCCCTTTTCGTTTCTTCAATAAATGGTGCTTAATACGATTTTCGTTGAGGGAGGCATAATTAAAACGGATAATTGTATAATTTTACGAATTTATGATACTACAGTACAACTGTTGTCGTTGAAGGAGGACTGCATTGAAACATTGGGTCTGATGAGATCTGTGTGCGTGATATAACTAGTTCAATATGAATTTTTTGCACGATTCTCACCGGCGTGATAGTGGACGTTTCTGTAATATTTCCATAATAATACCGTGAAAGTTGCGAAAACTGTGTGTTTTTGCGAAACTTGAATAAATTGAAGAATACATTTTTAGCGTCTAGACAATTCGATTAAATATCTGATATTATCTGTTATTGATGTTTTATTTGTTTATTAAGTAAGATCTTATTTTATTTACAAACTAACCCGCTCTTTTGTTACCGTCTTTAAGCCCTTGATAATTATTTAATAACATAAACCGTAAACCATGTGGCCGTTTTTTGTTTGTTTTTTTGTTTGAATAAAAACGAAGGGGGAACCTATGTACAGTAGATAACACAATCTAGAATGGATAATTAACAATTAAAAATAATATATGAAAAATAATGAATAAAATAGTTACAACACTATAAGTGTTCATAAAATTAAATAATGGTTTTTCTTGTATTTTTGTGGCCTTAATTAATAATTATCGACTCTAGGTAGCATTATCCACTGTAGGCAGGTTCCCCCTGAATATAATTGCCGTTAATTTAAAAAGTGCCCAACGATTAAAAAAAAAAAGAAAAAATTACCAAGTGGTTTATGGAGGCCTTAATACCAATTTATTATTCTTACCGATAATTATTCAATGGCTCTTTATAAAGAAATCTGAGACTGTGATTAATGAAATTCGATTGTTACGTTTTAAGCGATTGGTTTTTTTTTTCATTTGACGGGCAGAATTTACGACAACGGTGCACATTTTGTTTTTTGTCGTTAAATCTTTATAAGTGATGCAGAAAAATACATCGAATAAGATCGAGTTTTTAAATGTTAAATAAAATGAAAAATTATTAAATAGATTTTTCACTTCGAAATTGTAAATTGAGGTTTCACATTTTGGGGACTTAGCCCTTGCTAGAATTTTAGATTTGTACAAAATCCTTTTTTTAAAAGGCTTTTAATCTTTTACGGAAATGGAAATTGATTATTTTTCATCTATTTTCAATGAAAGCCTAATTATTTATTGATGAGAGAATATCATATAGCATATCTCACAATTTTTCAAATTTTATTTGTAACCGGTGAATAATAAGTATAGCAGGTTAGTTATAAACTTTTTGAAAAATAGAGTTAAAGCATAAAATACTTTCATCTTGTGTACGTGGATTTCAAGTTTCAGTGTATGCATTAAAGTTTAATAATGTATGTCTGTGTATTGAGAAGTAAAATAAAAAAATTGGAAGTTATTTGTGTTATTTGTTAATTTATTTAAAGACCGAATCCATTTCATTGTTGTTTTTAGAGAAAATTAGGCGATGCGTATTTCTTCGAGTTGAAAAAAAAATATCTTTAAAGTTATACGTATTTGAATTTCTAGCTTTGTTTTGAATAACCACTTTTTGGCTTAAAAATTGAACTTTATGTTGAAAATTGGTCTTTTTGGTAGAAAATAAATCTTCTTGATTAAAAATTCAATCACTAAGTTGTAAGTTAAACTATTTTGTTCAAAATTAATTTTCTTAATTAGATATTCATCTCTTTGGAATTTTAGATTAAACTATTTGGTTGAGAATTAATAGTTTTTAGTGGAAAATTCAAATATTATTTAGTCAAAAATGAAATTTTTTGTTGAAAATTGGTCTTTTTTGGTAGAAAATAAATCTTCTTAATTAAAAATTCAGTTACTAAGTTGAAAGTTAAACTATTTTGTTAAAAATTAATTTTTTACTTTAGAGATTCATCTCTTTGGTGTGTAGATTAAACTTTTTTGTTGAGAGTTGATAGTTTTTATTTGAAAATTCAAGTATTTGGTCAAAAGTGTACTTTTTTTCTTAAAAGTCGACTGTTTTGTAAAAAATTCATCTTTTTGGCTTAAAAATGGAACTTTTTGGTTAAAAATTTGTCTTTTTTGTTAGAAAACTAATCTTTTTATTCAAAGTTTAATTACTAAGGTTTAAATTAAAGTTATTTTTTTAATGTTGAAAATTTATCGTTTTTAGTTGAGAAATCAAATGTTTAGTCGAAAATTAACTTTTCTGTTTAAAATTCTACTGTTTGTGTACCGAATTTCTCTTTTTGGCTACAAAATTGAACGTTTTCTTGAAATCTGGTCTTTTTGGGTAGAAAATAAATTTTCTTGATTGAAAATTCAATTACCAAGTAGAAAGTTCAACTATTTTGTTCAAAATTATTATTACACCATTAAGCCATTTCCCTTTCGGGGTAGGCGTGACTCACTCGGCAGGGGAAAGGAGTAGTGTGTGGATGGGATAGAGATTTTTCAGA